>NC_091164.1:10186072-10260054 GCF_040958095.1 Procambarus clarkii
TCACCACCACCACCACTACCAGTCACCACCACAACCACCGTCATCTCCACCACGATCACCACCACCACCACTACCAGTCACCACCACAACCACAGTCATCACCACGATCACCACCACCACCACTACCAGTCACCACCACAACCACAGTCATCACCACCACCCCCGTCACCGTCATCTCCACCGTCATGAGGACATCATTATGAACCATGAGGAGGGGATTCGAACCTATGCTCTGGGTTCAAGCACACACCTTCGACTATTACACCATGACGTGGTCAAAAGCAACGCATCATTTAGCTATAAAAAGTTGATACATTTTCAAGTAACACCAACACACTCGAACTTAAACTCGCCCAATTCGCATTAAACAAAACTATTAATTATAACAAAGACTAACATCTTCAATTTCATTGCATGGAGGACGTGCATTCCAGGCTGCTATTTGAGTCAGACGAAACATGCCATTAAACAGTATTTAAGAGGAGGGAAAGTCGCGGAGGAGCGGCCAGGGAGAGTGCGAACACGATCTCTTCCAACTGAGTACACGCGACCGACCTCCTAACAAGGTCGACCTACAATTTGCGACAGGTGTGAGACTCCTTAAATGAAACCCAAGACCATTTAATGTCATAGAGCATCGGGTCTACTGGCGTTGCTGGGACGACGACACGACTCATCTGCTGTAACACAGGCTACATGTTCAGAAAAAAAATAAAACGTGTGTACTCATCTAGTTGTGCTTGCGGGGGTTGAGCTTTGGCTCTTTGGTCCCGCCTCTCAACTGTCGGATCAACTGGTGTGCAGATTCCTGAGCCTACTAGGCTCTGTCATATCTACATTTGAAACTGTGTATGGAGTCAGCTTCTGCCACATTACTGCCTAATGCATTCCATCTGTTAACTACTCTGATACTGAAACAGGGAATTCCTCCTCCGCCGGGAATCGAAACCGGACCCTTAGGACTACGAATGCCGATCTCTGTCCACTCAGCCGTCAGGCCCCTTGTGTGTGTGTGTGTGTGTGTGTGTGTGTGTGTGTGTGTGTGTGTGTGTGTGTGTGTGTGTGTGTGTGTGTGTGTGTGTGTGTGTGTGCGTGCGTGTGCGTGTGCGTGTGCGTGTGCGTGTGCGTGTGTGCGTGTGCGTGTGCGTGTGCGTGTGTGTGTGTGTGTGTGTGTGTGTGTGTGTGTGTGTGTGTGTGTGTGGGTGTGTGTGTGTGTGACTGCTTTTGTTAAAATAACGTAGAATAGATTTTAATTAAAATTCGAGCTTGATGACACCTACGTCACGGCTAGAGTGACGGTGGAACAGTTCCCTGTTCCACAAGCAGTCACTCGTCCCTCTCAGTGAGCTACCAAACGGCCTGCAGCCGCCCAGCAAGGACGGTCGACGGACATGCTCAGATCTTTCTCTGGCGAGTCGCGCCAAAACTAGAATGTTGGAGTTATTATGATAGAACAGCCGGAAATCTCTAAGGAGAAAATTATCCCGGGGTGACCTCCCTTGCGGCCGGCCGTGTACCCGTGGCTAACAGATGGGCGTGACTGGGAAGCGAACCCCGGTAGAGGAGGCTGTTAGTTGTCCCTCGTAGAGGTCATCTCCGCCCTCTGAAGAGGTCATTTATACCAGCGACAATGGCTTCCGTTCTCGCCCCACCAGACTATTCCCGCCTCCATGGCTAGTCGTCGCCTTCATCCGATCGCCATCCCATTCATCCTCAATATTGATCACACTATCCACCGATTTCACCACCTCGTCGGTCTTGCTGTAATGACCTGATCCTCTATGTCTTCAACTTCGACAGCTACCTCCTACAGAAATGACGGGATCTCCCTTTACTACGATAGTGACCTCCTGAAGGACTGAAGGCAATAGTCTCGAGCATTCTTCATACCTCCGACAGCGACGTCCTGCTCCAATGAGCTGTTAGGACAAGAACCTTTCCAGTGCTATCGTCTCTGCTATCCACGTGCCAATGACCTTGCGACTTCCCCCCGTCAGGAGCGACCCACCTGTAGCAGGTGGTCTGCATTCTAATCACCCTCCCAGCTCAACCTTGTTATCATTCAGCAACCGTCAAAATATCAACCCCGCGTCGCTCCGTGTTTGCATACGACCTTCGGGCGACGCCCTGACCAAAGCCGCTACGGTATTTCACAATAAATATTCTTAAACACATTCAACAGCTTTTTAGTCAAGGGAGAGCGAGAGGAAAGACCTGGTCGACAAGACCACGCCAGACCTGGTCGACAAGACCACACCAGACCACACCAGACCTGGTCGACAAGACAACGCCAGACCTGGTCGACAAGACCACGCCAGACCTGGTCGACAAGACCACACCAGACCTGGTCGACAAGACCACACCAGACCTGGTCGACAAGACCACGCCAGACCTGGTCGACAAGACCACGCCAGACCTGGTCGACAAGACCACGCTAGACCTGGTCGACAAGACCACGCCAGACCTGGTCGACAAGACCACACCAGACCTGGTCTACAAGACCACACCAGACCTGGTCTACAAGACCACACCAGACCTGGTCTACAAGACCACACTAGCGGAACAACTATAGGCCTAAGTCTCGCACAAGATAACTTGCAAATCAGTAACACACAAACTGCCACTTTCAGTATAAACTTATTGGATTCAAGAAATCTTCTTCTTCCCTCCCCCCTTTTTTTTTGACACCACTATTTTGACTTTCAGAATGTGTGGAAAAAGGGATGTAAAAAAAAATATATATATATAGTGTTTAAGATAATAATTCTGACTTTTCTCTGAGTAAGGAACGACACCGAAGGAACACCAACCCATGTTTTATATTCATGTACTGTGTGTGGGGGGGGGGGGGGGGTGAGGGGGTGCTGGAGGTATGACAACACCCAACAGGGAGGCGACCCACACGGTGCACAGTCTGATGCACGCCTCGTCACAGCTCGTCTGGTGCACGTCTCTCACAGGGAACGGAATGGGAAGGGAAGAGACGGTAGGGGACGGGAGGGTGGAGAGGGGGGAGGGGGGGGGGGGAAGGCAAGTCCTGCATCCCATGCAGGAAATTCCTTATTCTCCCCCCCTGGTCATCCTCTGTGTATTCTCTTCTGCCTCCACCCACTCGTCTCTGTCTGCATCTGTTTCTCCTTGCATTCTTCTCTGTCTATCTGCCCACACTTGTCTTCTTGCCTCTGTCCCCCTCTCTGTCTTATTGTCTCTCTCTCTCTGACTACCTGTTTCTGGTTGCTCTCCATCTCTGCCTGCCCCTCCCCCCCCCCCCTCCCTTCCTGTCACTGTCTCTACTTCACCAGCCTGGACACGGGACCAAGCGTACTCCCTCTGGCCAAACAGTTTCCTGCACACAATAATTACACTGCTGCTGCTGCTGCTGCTGCTGCTGCTGCTGCTGCTGCTGCTGCCCATACCAGGGTCGCAGCCTCGCCCGCGCAGCCTCAAAACCTGACTATTATGTCACAGAAAAATAAAGGAATTGCTTTGATGTGTTTTTGTTTCAAAATGGAGGAATGTTCGATTGGAGGTTGTGGAGTAAGTCAAGTAATTGACTGATAAAGATTAAGCTCTTGAATCTTTAGGGATTAAGCTCTGGGATTAAGATCCTAGAGGTGGTACGGGCATGAATAGCCCGTAAGTGGAGGCTGTTGGAAGCCATTACCATTACCAATAGCTGGTCGTGTAAATCTGTGGGTGAATGGGGTCTGGAAAGTGGGACAGTCGGAAGTCTGGAAGCTTCGGCGTGGCAGAGTAGAGCCAAGGCCCAACTCAGCAAGGGCGATAGTCAAGTAATGTTGTTTTAAATTCAGCTACTCGGAATAAAAAGTTCCAAGTAGCACGGGCTATGGTGAGCCCGTAGATGACTTACCTGGCACAGGAGCGAGGCTGTATGTTCTGTCATCATACAGACAAGTAATTGATTGATTGATAAAGATTAAGCCACCCAAGAGGTGGCACGGGCATGAATAGCCCGTAAAGATAAGTAATGCTTTCAATGGGTTCTTATACCTCATATTTCTACTTTTCACACCTCTTTTGATTCCGTCCTGCCCATTACCACCTCGAATTCTTCCATCCCATCTTTCCAATGCTTTCCATCCCATCTTCCCGCCTTTTCCACTGCTGTTGTCACGCGAGCAATAGCAAAAATTACTTACGAAATATATATTAGTGTATATTAACTCATTTGTATTCCTAAACACATTCAATGATACCATTACCCCTCATATGCGACTGAACTGGGTGATACAGCCTCGCGTTTTGCTGGGCCGTCGTTCGATCCCCCGGTTCTAGTGGTTGGGTATTACGTTATCACTACGTTCTTGTATTACTTGCAAGTGCTATATTGTCATACTGGCTTAGGGTAAGGTAATTAACAGGGGAAAGAGCATGGTCATTATCCATGATGTTTCTAGCTCTCGGCCACCCGACCCGTGCTTCCTGGCCTCGGCCACCCGACCCGAGTAGTGGGATTTATGCCTACGACGTGCAATTTTCATTTTTTCCAATGCACGTCGTAGCTTCAGGGGTTTTTGATAGCTACGACGTGCAATTTTCATTTTTTCCAATGCACGTCGTAGCTTCAGGGGTTTTTGATAGCTACGACGTGCAATTTTCATTTTTTCCTATGCACGTCGTAGGCATAGGGGGTTTTTGATAGCTACGACCGGCTTTTTTCATTTTTTCCAAAGCCGGTCGTAGCTTCAGGGGTTTTTCCTGTTTTTTTCCCTATGTCGGTCGTAGCATCTGGGGTTTTTCCTGTTTTTTTTTCCTAAGCCTGTCGTAGCTTCATGGGTTTTTGTGAATTTTTTTGTTCCTATGCTGGTCTTAGCATCATAGTTTTTTGTTCCTATGCCTGTCGTAGCATCATAGTTTTTTGTTCCTAGGGATTAAAAAGCTGGTCCCTGGCATCCCCAAATTTCGTTGGCTTAGTGACCCTGCACAGACATTGCTAATGGTCAATGACGTCACTCGAGGAGATTAAAAAGCCTGTCGTAGCATCATGGGTTTTGCGATACAACAGTGTCCTTGAAACCTAATATAAAATACCATCATCCCTAGTCTATTTTTAATTTCATATTTACTTCCAACCAAAGCCCATTACATTTATCAAAGGGAAACAAGTATGTGAGGGAAGAACATAACTTCAGCACTGCAAGAAGTGTTGTGTGTATTTTCAAGTTCGTCCCCTGCTGCCTGTATTTACCCAGGTATTTTTCCTAAATATATAACTTATCCAATTCATTTCCTATTTTGTTTCATGTCGATACGTATAATAGGTTATAAATATTCCCCTTTAGTATGACCATTCAGTCACACCTCTATCATGTCACCCCTATTTCTTCTTCTTCGTCGTCGTTCTAGAGAATGTAATTTGATCTATGACAATCTTTCTTGAAGGATCTTTTATTATGCATAGGGCAAAAAAAACAGTAACCCTGAAACCTAATGTAAAAAACCATCAACCCTAGACTATTTTAAATTTCCTATTTACTTCCAACCATCGGTCATTGCATGAAACAAAAGGGGAGCAGCACTGCAAGAAGTTATTTGTGTAATTTTCGAGTTCTTCCCCTGTTACCTATATTCACCCAGGTCTTTTTCCTAAATATATAACTTATCCAATTCATTCCTGTTCTGTTTCATGTTGATACGTATAATGGGTCATTAATATTCCCCTTTACTATGACCATTCAGTCACACGTCTATCATGTCACCCCTATTTCTTCTTCATCATCGTCGTTCTAGAGAAGCACTGCAAGAAGTTATGTATGTATTTTCAAGTTCGTCCCCTGTTACCTATATTTACCCAGGTCTTTTTCCTAAATATAAAACTTATTCAATTCATGCCTATTCTGTTTCATGTTGATACGTATAATAGGTTATTAATATTCCCTTTTACTATGACCATTCAGTCGCACCTCTATCATGTCACCCCTATTTCTTCTTCGTCATCTTCATTCTAGAGAATGTAATTTGAGCTTTGACAATCTTTCTTGAAGGATCGTTTATTATGCATAGGGCAAAAAGTAAAATGAAAAAACTGCTATCATTCATTTATATGAAAAAACAGAGCCCTGGGCATTGGCGATTTCAATGCGTTTTCAGTAGTAACCAATATTGTCCTTAACCTCACACACATCTCACATTCGCTCAAAACATACCTCCCACACCTTGCTATGGCATATAACAAATAAAAAAAATCTCATTCAGTAAAAGCAAGCCTCTCATATTTTAAAATAAGGTCTTCTGCGGCGCGAGGCGCGCTAAATGCTGATCCCAGGAGGTTCACACATAAGTGTGAACTCTTAATCTAGCTTATTACCTCACCTATACTCTGTGCTTCATCAAAGTTGATATTCAGCTACAATAGCTCGTATTTTGGCTCATTGCTTATATTTTCTGTTATTCATAAACCCGATCAAACCTTCATAACCTAACCTATCCTAACTTATTATATATAACAAACAAATACATTCTACAGAACAGTTATTGTTGATGTTTAGTGACATCGTGAAAAGCGACCTCAGGTATAGGGATAAGGTATTGATGGTCATTAGCATATAGGTGTGAAGGTATTACAGTACCTTACTGGTAAACTATTTATGACGTCACCAGACAACCAATGCGACCTTTGGCGTCCTACTGGCATGAGTATTTTATGTTATTATTCAAAAATGACTAGACTATCCATCCCCTACCTAACCTAATCAGAGGTATAAGAATATACATTTTAGTCATCCACAACTGTAATCATTATTCAGTGATAAGTTCAAAAGTATAACAGAATGCCAAATGTCATACTGCAATTTAAGCAGAATCGTACATCTGGCAGCATAGCAGGTGAGCTGAACATAAGAATAAAGGTGACTGCAGAGGTCCTATTGGCCCATACGAGGCAGCTCCTATATATTTCCACCCAATCTCATTCATGTCCACCCTATGCTTAAAACAACCAAGGGATCTCACTTAAAGTATTAGTTTACAATAATAGTTTTAATAAAAAGCTCTTATTCTAGTTTTATACACAACAGCAATTATGAAAACCCTATATCTAGATATTCTACTATAATCCACAAGTAGTTACCACACATCTGGCAGTACAGCGGATTAGTGGCTGTGTTCATAGGCTAGTCAACTGTCCTCACATCCATCAAATAGATATCCAAATGTCGCACCTCAATTCATCCATCTAGCAACTCAGCTGGATGTTAGCCACTATATTCATAGGCTAATCATTTCTACACCTCAAAAAATCCTAGTCTTGCTACGCAAATCAGCTAACTTGTTTTTAAACCAACACTCGCAAATACAATCATGCATACCTACACATACTTCAAAACCTATGCATTCATAGAGAATAGCCTAGTTTTTGCCACCATTTCCCCATTAATCAGATGTAATTTATGCCATACACACAGAAAATACTGCATTTACACACCAAATATGCCATTTATGCACAAAATATATTATTTACACTCAAAATATACCATCACATAAAAAATATGAGATTTTCATACAAAATATGTCAGTTGCAAACAAAAATATACCATTTACACAATATTGCATGTACACTCAGAGTATGACATTTACACAAAGTACGGTATTTTGCACAAATATATCAAAATGCTTATGCATTTAGACAATAAAAAATGCACTTTAACTAAAATTACACAATTTCACAAACGTAATTTTCACAAAATACCCACACATTGTCTCATAAACCAAAATACACTTACACCATAAAGATCTATTTTATCAAATTACAGAGCTTACACAAAATACACAATTTTCACACACAAATACAGTTTCACCAGTTACACTTCAACATATTAAAAACTCAACTTGCATAAATGCACTATTATCACAAAAATTATTACACAGTTTGTGTAATTATTTTACATCTTTGCACAATTAATACAAGAAAACTTTCTATATAATTACTCAGCTTGCACAATGACAATCAATACCCAAAGGTATAAATAAACAATTCGTCCATATGCAATTACACAACATGCGCAATTAATACACAACTTATACAATATTACGCATCTTTCATAATTATTACACACAACTTGCACAAATGCATATCTAGCACAAATACGTACAATACATAACTACCCCAAATATGAAAATACACAACTAGCATAAATACACGATTTACACAAATACAATTGCGACATTTACACAACTAGCTCAAAAATATAATCAATACACAACTTACCAAAATATGAACAATACATAACTAGCACATATTCATTAAATCCACAACTATGCAATTTCCGCAAATACACATACAAAAACATATACAATTAATACATACAACTTGCACAAAACAATACACAATTTATAGAAATATAATCAATACATAATTTCAATAATCATACAACATATGCAAAATACATAATCTGCACAATTATTACACAAGTATATTAATTGTGCTATATATGTACAAACACAACCAACTGGGTCAAACAATACACAATTTGCATGATATTTTTCTGGGTATATTTAGGACATTAATTATAATATGCTGAGTTTAACCAACTCCCCAAAAGTCAGAATTTCACATATAAAAATGTTTCTTATAACTTCCAATGAGCTCAATATATAACACATTCTTTTCCATTAAGATATCAACATTATTAGTGCTAAACTATTCATCTAACATATGTCCACTGTTTTTATGTCTTATTAATACCTTCCTTGTTACATTCTCTCCAATCAGACCACCATATTTATGTATTTATTCAAACCATCTAACAGACTTATTTGTTCTAGCCTTAGTTATGTTAAGGCAGGTGGGGTTAGGTAGAGTCAGTATTTTCTATGCTAATTTTAGACAAATTTGCTATATCTTATCAAAATGCATCCTGTTAAAACTTAAATTCATCTAAATCTATCAAAAATATACTTATACTACGCAAATTTGACTAAATTCTACCTAGCTAAACTTACTAAATATGAGCATCCCATATCCTCACATACAAACCTATGTCGCCTCTGTCCATACATTATATGAGTCTGCCATATAGCACGAACCCCAAATAGGAAAATTTACACTATTTCATAAACATACTAGTTCATTACCCTAAGATATTATATATGTCCTTCCCTACACGACCTCACCAAACCTGACCTAGCATATCCAACCCTGGATTTGGTTAAAGTTGGCGAAATGTATGCTATGCCACCTAAATTTCACCAAATTTAAGGCAATTTCCACCAAATATACCCAAATGTTGTGTATCATAGCATCGCCAAAGCCCATTTTCTCCTATTCCATACTACCCTACACAACCTCACCCAACCTGACCTAGCATATCCAAACCTGGATGTGGTTAAAGTCGGCGAAATTCATGCTATGCCACCTAAATTTCACCAAATATACCCAATGTTTCATATCACAGCACTGCCAAAGCCCATTTTTACCTACATTTTCTCCTATTCCATCCTACCCTATGCAACCTTACCTAACCTATCCTACCATATCAAAACAAAGATTTGGTTAAAGTCTGCGAAATTTAAGCTATCCCACCTAAATTCTATCTAATTTAAGGCAATTCCCACCAAATATATCCAAAATGTTCTGTATCACAGCACTGCCAAAGCCCATTTTTACCTACAATTTCTCCTATTCCATCCTACCCTACGCAACCTTACCTAACCTATCCTAGCATATTCAAACCTAGATTTGGTTAAAGTCTGCGAAATTTAAGCTATCCCACCTAAATTCTATCTAATTTAAGGCAATTCCCACCAAATATATCCAAATGTTGTGTATCACAGCACTGCCAAAGCCCATTTTTACCTACATTTTCTCCTATTCCATCCTACCCTACGCAACCTTACCTAACCTATCCTAGCATATCCAAACCTAGATTTGGTTAAAGTAGGCGAAATTTAAGTTATCCCATATAAATTTGACCTAATTTAAGACAATTCCCACCAAATATACCCAAAAATGTTTTGGAACGTAGCACGACCAAAGCTCATTTTAGCTGAGTTTTTACCTATTCCAACCTGCCCTAGACAACCCTACCCAGCCTCTCCTGGCATATCCAAAGTCAGATTTGATTATAGTTGGCGAAATTTATGCCTTTCCAACCTAAATTTTACCTAATTTAAGACAATTTCTACCCAATATACCCAAAATGTTTTGTTACATAGCTCTGCCAAAGACCATTTTAGCCGAGTTTTCACATATTCCAACCTACCCTACATAGCCTTACCTATCCCTGACCTAGCAGATTTGATTAAAGTTTGGGAAATTTAAGCTATCGCCATCAAATTGGAGACAATTTCCACCAAATATGCCTAAATGTTGTGTATCATAGCACAGCCAAAACCCATTTTACCCACATTTTCACCCATTCCATCTAAACCTGGACCTAGCCTCTGATACTCAGAGAAGTGATGTTTTTGGATATGAACCTAAATGCCCGTGCCTAACCTGCAAGAGTCTTGGAGCTTTGTTGAATATTTCTTCGAAAACTGAAGTTTTGGATATGAACCTATCCGCACTGTGCCTAACCTGCTAGTATCTTTGTTGAACATTGTAACCATATTCATAGAAAAGTGATGTTTTGGATATGGACCTAACAGCCCCTCTCCTTTAAAACTTGGAACTGTGTTCAATATTGTAGATATAGTGTTGGGTGTGTGTTTTGTTTTTACACATCAACCCAACCGTCCTGGACCTAACCTCCCTTCATCTAACTTCAAATTTATCGTAAATATGGAAGGACGTGTTGTTTGTGCATCAACCCAATCGTCCTCGACCTAACCTCCATTTATCAAACTTCAAATTTATCATAAATATGGGAGGACCGTGTTATTTGTGCATCAACCCATCCTGGGCCTAACCTCCCTTTATCTAACTTCAAATTTATTGTATTTATGGGAAGAAGGTGTTGTTTATGCATCAACCCAACCTCCCTGGACCTAACCTCTGATACACGAATCTTGGTTCAACATTGCATCATACTCGTAGCATATTTTTTTTTCACATAATTCAACCATCCTCAACCTAACCTCTATTACCTGGGGGAGGGAGGTTAATGGAAAATATGATAATAATGGGAATTTTCTCTACATCAGTTCAACCTAACCATCCTTAACCTAACCTTAGTTAGAAAGGGATATAACTCACCAAAACTATTTAATTACCATTTACCTTATTTTCCTTATCCTAACCCATAACCAGAGGGTTTAGACCCCCCTTTACCTCGAAATTATACTATATATTTAAGGTAGGAATATATTTTCACACATAAACCTAACATTCCCTAATTTAACCCTGTACTCTAATTTCGAGGTAAAGGGGGGTCTAAACCCTCTGGTTATGGGTTAGGATAAGGAAAATAAGGTAAATGGTAATTAAATAGTTTTGGTGAGTTATATCCCTTTCTAACTAAGGTTAGGTTAAGGATGGTTAGGTTGAACTGATGTAGAGAAAATTCCCATTATTATCATATTTTCCATTAACCTCCCTCCCCCAGGTAATAGAGGTTAGGTTGAGGATGGTTGAATTATGTGAAAAAAAAATATGCTACGAGTATGATGCAATGTTGAACCAAGATTCGTGTATCAGAGGTTAGGTCCAGGGAGGTTGGGTTGATGCATAAACAACACCTTCTTCCCATAAATACAATAAATTTGAAGTTAGATAAAGGGAGGTTAGGCCCAGGATGGGTTGATGCACAAATAACACGGTCCTCCCATATTTATGATAAATTTGAAGTTTGATAAATGGAGGTTAGGTCGAGGACGATTGGGTTGATGCACAAACAACACGTCCTTCCATATTTACGATAAATTTGAAGTTAGATGAAGGGAGGTTAGGTCCAGGACGGTTGGGTTGATGTGTAAAAACAAAACACACACCCAACACTATATCTACAATATTGAACACAGTTCCAAGTTTTAAAGGAGAGGGGCTGTTAGGTCCATATCCAAAACATCACTTTTCTATGAATATGGTTACAATGTTCAACAAAGATACTAGCAGGTTAGGCACAGTGCGGATAGGTTCATATCCAAAACTTCAGTTTTCGAAGAAATATTCAACAAAGCTCCAAGACTCTTGCAGGTTAGGCACGGGCATTTAGGTTCATATCCAAAAACATCACTTCTCTGAGTATCAGAGGCTAGGTCCAGGTTTAGATGGAATGGGTGAAAATGTGGGTAAAATGGGTTTTGGCTGTGCTATGATACACAACATTTAGGCATATTTGGTGGAAATTGTCTCCAATTTGATGGCGATAGCTTAAATTTCCCAAACTTTAATCAAATCTGCTAGGTCAGGGATAGGTAAGGCTATGTAGGGTAGGTTGGAATATGTGAAAACTCGGCTAAAATGGTCTTTGGCAGAGCTATGTAACAAAACATTTTGGGTATATTGGGTAGAAATTGTCTTAAATTAGGTAAAATTTAGGTTGGAAAGGCATAAATTTCGCCAACTATAATCAAATCTGACTTTGGATATGCCAGGAGAGGCTGGGTAGGGTTGTCTAGGGCAGGTTGGAATAGGTAAAAACTCAGCTAAAATGAGCTTTGGTCGTGCTACGTTCCAAAACATTTTTGGGTATATTTGGTGGGAATTGTCTTAAATTAGGTCAAATTTATATGGGATAACTTAAATTTCGCCTACTTTAACCAAATCTAGGTTTGGATATGCTAGGATAGGTTAGGTAAGGTTGCGTAGGGTAGGATGGAATAGGAGAAAATGTAGGTAAAAATGGGCTTTGGCAGTGCTGTGATACACAACATTTGGATATATTTGGTGGGAATTGCCTTAAATTAGATAGAATTTAGGTGGGATAGCTTAAATTTCGCAGACTTTAACCAAATCTAGGTTTGAATATGCTAGGATAGGTTAGGTAAGGTTGCGTAGGGTAGGATGGAATAGGAGAAATTGTAGGTAAAAATGGGCTTTGGCAGTGCTGTGATACAGAACATTTTGGATATATTTGGTGGGAATTGCCTTAAATTAGATAGAATTTAGGTGGGATAGCTTAAATTTCGCAGACTTTAACCAAATCTTTGTTTTGATATGGTAGGATAGGTTAGGTAAGGTTGCATAGGGTAGGATGGAATAGGAGAAAATGTAGGTAAAAATGGGCTTTGGCAGTGCTGTGATATGAAACATTGGGTATATTTGGTGAAATTTAGGTGGCATAGCATGAATTTCGCCGACTTTAACCACATCCAGGTTTGGATATGCTAGGTCAGGTTGGGTGAGGTTGTGTAGGGTAGTATGGAATAGGAGAAAATGGGCTTTGGCGATGCTATGATACACAACATTTGGGTATATTTGGTGGAAATTGCCTTAAATTTGGTGAAATTTAGGTGGCATAGCATACATTTCGCCAACTTTAACCAAATCCAGGGTTGGATATGCTAGGTCAGGTTTGGTGAGGTCGTGTAGGGAAGGACATATATAATATCTTAGGGTAATGAACTAGTATGTTTATGAAATAGTGTAAATTTTCCTATTTGGGGTTCGTGCTATATGGCAGACTCATATAATGTATGGACAGAGGCGACATAGGTTTGTATGTGAGGATATGGGATGCTCATATTTAGTAAGTTTAGCTAGGTAGAATTTAGTCAAATTTGCGTAGTATAAGTATATTTTTGATAGATTTAGATGAATTTAAGTTTTAACAGGATGCATTTTGATAAGATATAGCAAATTTGTCTAAAATTAGCATAGAAAATACTGACTCTACCTAACCCCACCTGCCTTAACATAACTAAGGCTAGAACAAATAAGTCTGTTAGATGGTTTGAATAAATACATAAATATGGTGGTCTGATTGGAGAGAATGTAACAAGGAAGGTATTAATAAGACATAAAAACAGTGGACATATGTTAGATGAATAGTTTAGCACTAATAATGTTGATATCTTAATGGAAAAGAATGTGTTATATATTGAGCTCATTGGAAGTTATAAGAAACATTTTTATATGTGAAATTCTGACTTTTGGGGAGTTGGTTAAACTCAGCATATTATAATTAATGTCCTAAATATACCCAGAAAAATATCATGCAAATTGTGTATTGTTTGACCCAGTTGGTTGTGTTTGTACATATATAGCACAATTAATATACTTGTGTAATAATTGTGCAGATTATGTATTTTGCATATGTTGTATGATTATTGAAATTATGTATTGATTATATTTCTATAAATTGTGTATTGTTTTGTGCAAGTTGTATGTATTAATTGTATATGTTTTTGTATGTGTATTTGCGGAAATTGCATAGTTGTGGATTTAATGAATATGTGCTAGTTATGTATTGTTCATATTTTGGTAAGTTGTGTATTGATTATATTTTTGAGCTAGTTGTGTAAATGTCGCAATTGTATTTGTGTAAATCGTGTATTTATGCTAGTTGTGTATTTTCATATTTGGGGTAGTTATGTATTGTACGTATTTGTGCTAGATATGCATTTGTGCAAGTTGTGTGTAATAATTATGAAAGATGCGTAATATTGTATAAGTTGTGTATTAATTGCGCATGTTGTGTAATTGCATATGGACGAATTGTTTATTTATACCTTTGGGTATTGATTGTCATTGTGCAAGCTGAGTAATTATATAGAAAGTTTTCTTGTATTAATTGTGCAAAGATGTAAAATAATTACACAAACTGTGTAATAATTTTTGTGATAATAGTGCATTTATGCAAGTTGAGTTTTTAATATGTTGAAGTGTAACTGGTGAAACTGTATTTGTGTGTGAAAATTGTGTATTTTGTGTAAGCTCTGTAATTTGATAAAATAGATCTTTATGGTGTAAGTGTATTTTGGTTTATGAGACAATGTGTGGGTATTTTGTGAAAATTACGTTTGTGAAATTGTGTAATTTTAGTTAAAGTGCATTTTTTATTGTCTAAATGCATAAGCATTTTGATATATTTGTGCAAAATACCGTACTTTGTGTAAATGTCATACTCTGAGTGTACATGCAATATTGTGTAAATGGTATATTTTTGTTTGCAACTGACATATTTTGTATGAAAATCTCATATTTTTTATGTGATGGTATATTTTGAGTGTAAATAATATATTTTGTGCATAAATGGCATATTTGGTGTGTAAATGCTGTATTTTCTGTGTGTATGGCATAAATTACATCTGATTAATGGGGAAATGGTGGCAAAAACTAGGCTATTCTCTATGAATGCATAGGTTTTGAAGTATGTGTAGGTATGCATGATTGTATTTGCGAGTGTTGGTTTAAAAACAAGTTAGCTGATTTGCGTAGCAAGACTAGGATTTTTTGAGGTGTAGAAATGATTAGCCTATGAATATAGTGGCTAACATCCAGCTGAGTTGCTAGATGGATGAATTGAGGTGCGACATTTGGATATCTATTTGATGGATGTGAGGACAGTTGACTAGCCTATGAACACAGCCACTAATCCGCTGTACTGCCAGATGTGTGGTAACTACTTGTGGATTATAGTAGAATATCTAGATATAGGGTTTTCATAATTGCTGTTGTGTATAAAACTAGAATAAGAGCTTTTTATTAAAACTATTATTGTAAACTAATACTTTAAGTGAGATCCCTTGGTTGTTTTAAGCATAGGGTGGACATGAATGAGATTGGGTGGAAATATATAGGAGCTGCCTCGTATGGGCCAATAGGACCTCTGCAGTCACCTTTATTCTTATGTTCAGCTCACCTGCTATGCTGCCAGATGTACGATTCTGCTTAAATTGCAGTATGACATTTGGCATTCTGTTATACTTTTGAACTTATCACTGAATAATGATTACAGTTGTGGATGACTAAAATGTATATTCTTATACCTCTGATTAGGTTAGGTAGGGGATGGATAGTCTAGTCATTTTTGAATAATAACATAAAATACTCATGCCAGTAGGACGCCAAAGGTCGCATTGGTTGTCTGGTGACGTCATAAATAGTTTACCAGTAAGGTACTGTAATACCTTCACACCTATATGCTAATGACCATCAATACCTTATCCCTATACCTGAGGTCGCTTTTCACGATGTCACTAAACATCAACAATAACTGTTCTGTAGAATGTATTTGTTTGTTATATATAATAAGTTAGGATAGGTTAGGTTATGAAGGTTTGATCGGGTTTATGAATAACAGAAAATATAAGCAATGAGCCAAAATACGAGCTATTGTAGCTGAATATCAACTTTGATGAAGCACAGAGTATAGGTGAGGTAATAAGCTAGATTAAGAGTTCACACTTATGTGTGAACCTCCTGGGATCAGCATTTAGCGCGCCTCGCGCCGCAGAAGACCTTATTTTAAAATATGAGAGGCTTGCTTTTACTGAATGAGATTTTTTTTATTTGTTATATGCCATAGCAAGGTGTGGGAGGTATGTTTTGAGCGAATGTGAGATGTGTGTGAGGTTAAGGACAATATTGGTTACTACTGAAAACGCATTGAAATCGCCAATGCCCAGGGCTCTGTTTTTTCATATAAATGAATGATAGCAGTTTTTTCATTTTACTTTTTGCCCTATGCATAATAAACGATCCTTCAAGAAAGATTGTCAAAGCTCAAATTACATTCTCTAGAATGAAGATGACGAAGAAGAAATAGGGGTGACATGATAGAGGTGCGACTGAATGGTCATAGTAAAAGGGAATATTAATAACCTATTATACGTATCAACATGAAACAGAATAGGCATGAATTGAATAAGTTTTATATTTAGGAAAAAGACCTGGGTAAATATAGGTAACAGGGGACGAACTTGAAAATACATACATAACTTCTTGCAGTGCTTCTCTAGAACGACGATGATGAAGAAGAAATAGGGGTGACATGATAGACGTGTGACTGAATGGTCATAGTAAAGGGGAATATTAATGACCCATTATACGTATCAACATGAAACAGAACAGGAATGAATTGGATAAGTTATATATTTAGGAAAAAGACCTGGGTGAATATAGGTAACAGGGGAAGAACTCGAAAATTACACAAATAACTTCTTGCAGTGCTGCTCCCCTTTTGTTTCATGCAATGACCGATGGTTGGAAGTAAATAGGAAATTTAAAATAGTCTAGGGTTGATGGTTTTTTACATTAGGTTTCAGGGTTACTGTTTTTTTTGCCCTATGCATAATAAAAGATCCTTCAAGAAAGATTGTCATAGATCAAATTACATTCTCTAGAACGACGACGAAGAAGAAGAAATAGGGGTGACATGATAGAGGTGTGACTGAATGGTCATACTAAAGGGGAATATTTATAACCTATTATACGTATCGACATGAAACAAAATAGGAAATGAATTGGATAAGTTATATATTTAGGAAAAATACCTGGGTAAATACAGGCAGCAGGGGACGAACTTGAAAATACACACAACACTTCTTGCAGTGCTGAAGTTATGTTCTTCCCTCACATACTTGTTTCCCTTTGATAAATGTAATGGGCTTTGGTTGGAAGTAAATATGAAATTAAAAATAGACTAGGGATGATGGTATTTTATATTAGGTTTCAAGGACACTGTTGTATCGCAAAACCCATGATGCTACGACAGGCTTTTTAATCTCCTCGAGTGACGTCATTGACCATTAGCAATGTCTGTGCAGGGTCACTAAGCCAACGAAATTTGGGGATGCCAGGGACCAGCTTTTTAATCCCTAGGAACAAAAAACTATGATGCTACGACAGGCATAGGAACAAAAAACTATGATGCTAAGACCAGCATAGGAACAAAAAAATTCACAAAAACCCATGAAGCTACGACAGGCTTAGGAAAAAAAAACAGGAAAAACCCCAGATGCTACGACCGACATAGGGAAAAAAACAGGAAAAACCCCTGAAGCTACGACCGGCTTTGGAAAAAATGAAAAAAGCCGGTCGTAGCTATCAAAAACCCCCTATGCCTACGACGTGCATAGGAAAAAATGAAAATTGCACGTCGTAGCTATCAAAAACCCCTGAAGCTACGACGTGCATTGGAAAAAATGAAAATTGCACGTCGTAGCTATCAAAAACCCCTGAAGCTACGACGTGCATTGGAAAAAATGAAAATTGCACGTCGTAGGCATAAATCCCACTACTGACCCGTGCTTCCTGGCCTCGGCCACCCGACCCGTGCTTCCTGGCCTCGGCCACCCGACCCGTGCTTCCTGGCCTCGGCCACCCGACCCGTGCTTCCGGGCCTTGGACACCCGACCCGTGCTTCCTGGCCTCGGCCACCCGACCCGTGCTTCCGGGCCTTGGACACCCGACCCGTGCTTCCTGGCCTCGGCCAACCGACCCGTGCTTCCGGGCCTCGGCCAACCGACCCGTGCTTCCTGGCCTCGGCCACCCGACCCGTGCTTCCTGGCCTCGGCCACCCGACCCGTGCTTCCTGGCCACGGCCACCCGACCCGTGCTTCCTGGCCTCGACCACCCGACCCGTGCTTCCTGGCCTCGACCACCCGACCCGTGCTTCCTGGCCTCGGCCAACCGACCCGTGCTTCCGGGCCTCGGCCACCCGACCCGTGCTTGCTGGCCTCGGCCACCCGACCCGTGCTTCCGGGCCTTGGACACCCGACCCGTGCTTCCGGGCCTTGGACACCCGACCCGTGCTTCCTGGCCTCGGCCACCCGACCCGTGCTTCCGGGCCTTGGACACCCGACCCGTGGTTCCGGGCCTTGGACACCCGACCCGTGCTTCCTGGCCTCGGCCACCCGACTTCCTCTCTCCCCAAACATCCCACGTTTTCTCCACATCTTTCCATTCACACACACACACACACACACACACACACACACACACACACACACACACACACACACACACACACACACACACAGTAGTAGACAAATGGAATGCATTAGGAAGTGATGTGGTGGAGACTGACTCCATACACAGCTTCAAGTGTAGATATGATAGAGCCCAATAGGCTCAGGAACCTGTACACCTGTTGATTGACGGTTGAGAGGCGGGACCAAAGAGCCATACCTCAACCCCCGCAAGCACAATTAGGTGAGTACACACACACACACACACACACACACACACACACACACACACACACACACACACACACACACACACACACACACACACACACACACCACTTGCAAGAACGCGAACAAGGACTTATAAAAGAACTCGACCAAACTGACAAAGAGGACTTACTGAAGCCGCCCACCTGAAGAACAAGAGGTCATAGATTCAAACTAAGGAAACAAAGGTCCAGAATAGATATTAGAAAGTTCACTTTTGTCGAGTGGTAGACAGTTGGAACAAGTGAGGTGGAGGCCGAAACCCGTCAGTAGTTTCCAACCATCGTGACAACAAAGAGTACAGGGAAGACGGGACGCCACGAGCTGTCACTCTCATCCTGTAACTACACTCAGGTAATTACACACACTGATAGTCCAGCCCGGTCTCTAAGTTTGCCACTCTGTATAAAATACAGCTGTTTCGCCGTATCAGAAGGAAGAGCGAACCCAACTGTGAAAATGCATAGAAAACGTCAGTATTACCGTTTTCTACAATTGTACTAAAACGCCGCATTTTATCGGATTAGTCGATTCTGTACATAAAAATTGACGTGTTAGGTTGGGGGACAGCCAGTCAGCACTGCTCCCAACACTTTACCTTGCTTTTAGGGAAGGTCAGATTTAGGAGAGGTCAGATTAGGAGAAGTAAGGATATGTTAGGTTAGGCTGGGATATGTTAGTTTGGGATAGTTAGGTTAGATTAGGTTGGGATATGTTAAGTTGGGATATGATATGTTAGGTCAGGATATGTTAGGTCGGCATATATGAAGTCGGGATACATTAGGTTGGGATATTTTAGATTAGGACACGTCAGGTTTAGTGAGGTGAGGTTCGGGTAGATTAGGACACGTCAGGTTTAGTGAGGTGAGGTTCGGGTAGATTAGGACACGTCAGGTTTAGTGAGGTGAGGTTCGGGTAGATTAGGACACGTCAGGTTTAGTGAGGTGAGGTTCGGGTAGGTCAGGCTGGTTACCGACTACTGAACCCCAACACCTGCAAGAGCAGGAGTCAGGAGCTGTACACCTGTGATACTGGATGAGACCTGACCAGTACCTTACCTTGAGGTGCTTCCGGGGCTTAGCGTCCCCGCGGCCCAGTCGTCGACCAGGCCTCCTGGTTGCTGGACTGATCAACCATATGACGTATGCACACACATTTCCTCATTACACATTCCTATCAAAAAAGTCGTCACGTTCTCTCTTCCCCTGACATACCATTTCCTTCTTCACAACCACTTTGTAACTCTGTAATCGTTTACGAATAAAAAAAAGGATACCTATACGTGAACCATTTAAGTAACTGCTATGAGAAGGTCGGTATACAAGAAATAGGAGGGCTACAATCAACAAGGATTGCAATTAATATCCGAGGTTATCTTGAGATGATTTCGGGGCTTTAGTGTCCCCGCGGCCCGGTCCTCAACCAGGCCTCCACCCCCCAGGAAGCAGCCCGTGACAGCTGACTAACACCCAGGTACCTATTTTACTGCTAGGTAACAGGGGCATAGAGTGAAAGAAACTCTGCCCAATGTTTCTCGCCGGTGCCTGGGATCGAAACCAGGACCACAGGATCACAAGAGCAGCGTGTTGTCCGCTCGGCCGACCGGCTCCGATCACACAAAAGAATTAAACGTGAGTATTGTTAAGAGCAAAAGAAAATGGTATTCCAATTTATAGAAAATGGGGAAACGCCTAACAAAGTCCTCAGTAATAGGATGTTTACACAAAATGCTAATTACATTAATAATGTTAAAATTCAATATTTGGGGAAAGTTTAACTCTTAAACAAAATTTCGTACTGGTCCAATTGAACAGGAGGGACACAAACGGTATTGCATTTCCGAAAAAGAAAATGGAATACGGGAAAATGGACAAAATATGGGAGACTATCAAAAGTGCACTTTTGGCACTGAATGCACAAACGTAATAACACCCAGAAAACAGTGATATTTAAATGAATGTTGTAGCTAAATAAAACGGAGTCACGATAAAAATTCCTCTGCAAATCAACACATGTTGACGCCTGAAATTGAAATTGAAATTGAAATAAGTTTATTGAGGTAAAATCCACACAAAGGGATGAGGTAGCTCAAGCTATTCTCACCCCATTCAGTACAACGTGTTAATATATACATAGACACACATCACAAATCAACACATGTTGGCGTCTGAAAGTATGATACAGTTGACATTCTTACAAAGACAGTCTGTTGCAGATAAATAGTCGACATTAATGCGAGTTTCATTACCAGTGACAAGAACAATGAAACTAATGTCCGATGAAAATCTTACAGACCAAATACACAAAATTAGGTCATAAAAGTATTTGTGCTGTACGTCTGATACCATACTACTTGTGTAAAGGAGGAAATGTATATGTCTATTTCTCTGAATGTTCGGTAATACGTTTATTGCTTGTGATGTGTGTCTATGTATGTATTAACACGATGTACTGAACGGGGTGAGAAGAGCTTAAGCTATCTCATCCCTTTGTGTGTATTTTACCTCAATAAACTTATTTCAATTTCAATACACAAAAAAAAACTTTAAACTGTAGCATTAAACTTTATGATGTTCAGGAAACGTGCATACAAGTAATAGAGTAAGAATGCGGCAATGAAATGTTTCAGTAGTCGGGATATATACACCTGGGATATAGACGTATTGAGCACCTTTCCCAAAACCTCAAGTACTCACCTAGTTGTGTTTGCGGGGGTTGAGCTCTGGCTCTTTGGTCCCGCCTCTCAACCGTCAATCAACAGGTGTATGAATACAAGTGTTGAATACATCGTGCGTTAACTTTGTGGAGGAGAAAACATGCATTCCCTTCAACATTATATTGTAGAATGTTTCATCCTGACTGACTTCCGACCGATCCCTTCCCCCCCCCCTTTCCACACCTTCGATCGAGATATCGTATTTCTTGAGCTCCGTATATGTGAAAACTGGATTATTTTGCGTACTGAACTTGTACCCAAGAAATACTATCTAATGTAACAATTATTTAAGACGTGACGTAACTATAACATGAGCTTGTAAAAAGCACTTTAATCACCTTCTGTGATTGAGTGTTCAATAATTCAGTATTATAGCTGTCCTTTTGCCCTGTCAATGTAGAGCAGATAAAAAGTGTATATGTGCTGGTTAGCATTGTGAAAATGTATATCCACGTTTGTGGTAGACACTAAACAAATATAAAAAGAAAGGAAAAAGTGATTCCAAAGATGCTGACGAATTTTATTTGATAAAAGAAAAGCAAGATAAAGGAAGGAAGCAGCACCGGGAGCAGCAAGGAGGCCGGGAGTTGGGATAACAGCTAATGATAACAGGGAGAGAAATTATGATACAAGAACAAAGCCAGACAAGATAAACAGATAGGAAAAACCCCCCCTGGCGGCCGCAAGAGAGGGAGATAATCTCCAGCATCATCGTAACCCCCCCCCCTCTCCGAACCCCCTCCCACTACCCCTCCCCCCCTAGACCCCTCCCACTACCCCTCCCCCCCTAGACCCCTCCCACTACCCCCTCCCTCACCCACCCACCCCACTTGCCGTCTCACTCCATATGTATACGACAATAGTGAAAGACAGTATTGTGAACAAAATGTCCACGCGCGTGCGCGTGCGTGTGTGTGTGTATGTGTGTGTGTGTGTGTGTGTGTGTGTGTGTATGTGTGTGTGTGTGTGTGTGTGTGTGTGTGTGTGTGTGTGTGTGTGTGTGTGTGTGTGTGTGTGTGTGTGTGTGTGCATTGTTGGGGGATGATGAGGCACCTCCTGCCTCCTCTGATGAATCACCTGCACTGCATCAGGCCTCACCACCACCATCTCGTAGCGTCCACCTCCTCACACTAAACTTGCGGCATTTACGACCATAAATACCATTGTGAATGAGCATTTTCTTGCCACCGACATATATATATTTTTGAATCCATATTTGGCAATAAAAATTTGCAAGAGAAATATCGAAACCAGGGAAAGATAAATTGCCCCAAAGTCATTCTCCATTGAGCACCTTCCATGACACAAAACTAACGACGGCAAATCACGTGTTTGATGGAGTGTAATTTTCTTAAGACAATGATATATTTACACTTGAACGATTCGCTGCCCTGCCTCAGGTAGACATAATGGAGGTCTATTTGTTCTGATCACTCGCACTTGTGTGCTAATACACACACACACACACACACACACACACAGCCATGGAGCCGCCAGGGAGCCAGATTCACGAAGCAGTTACGCAAGCACTTACGAACGTGTACATCTTTCCTCCAATCTTTGACGGCTTTGTTTACATTTGTTTAACAGTTTACAAGCATGAAAACTTCCCAATCAGCTGTTGTTACTGTTATAAGTAACCTCCTGGTGCTTCGAAGTTCTTTAACTGTTTAATAATTCTAAACAAAGCCGCCAAAGATTGAGAAAAGATGTACAGGCTCGTAAGTGCTTGCGTAACTGCTTCGTGAATCTGACTCCAGGACCCCACCACCACCTTCATACACGCGCCTGTAGACATGGAATTGTGCACATATGACCCAGAGGGATTCTACACTGATTCTAGCGTGAATCTTTTTCAATATTTCATATTTTCCACTTCACTTTGATGGAAAAGTTGGGAAGGACTCATGGCCCTGTATTCCCTTAGTTGTATTCACCTAGTTGTGCTTGCGGGAGTTGAGCTCTGCTCTTTCGGCCCGCCTCTCAACTGTCAATCAACTGTTACTAATTACTAACAGAGGCATCAGGGTGAGAGAAACTCTACCCATTGCTTATCGCCGGCGTGTGTGTGTGTGTGTGTGTGTGTGTGTGTGTGTGTGTGTGTGTGTGTGTGTGTGTGTGTGTGTGTGTGTGTGAGAGTGTGTGTGTGTGTGTGAGTGTGTGTGTGAGTGTGTGTGTGAGTGAGTGAGAGTGTGTGTGTGTGTGTGTGTGTTTGTGTGTGTGTGTGTGTGTGTGTGTGTGTGTGTGTGTGTGTGTGTGTGTGTGTGTGTGTGTGTGTGTGTGTGTGTGTGTGTGTGTGTGTGGGTGTATGTGTATATGTGTGTATGTGTATATGTGTATATGTGTGTATGTGTATATGTGTGTATGTGTGTATGTGTGTATGTGTGTGTGTGTGTGTGTGTGTGTGTGTGTGTGTGTGTGTGTGTGTGTGTGTGTGTGTGTGTGTGCGCGCGCGCGCACACCCGTGCGTGCGTGGGGGGGAGGGATTAAGCCCATTGCTAGAAAAGTTACAAATTACTGGATATATTTATGGATAAATAATGCATATAAATGCTTTCTTATTCGGCAGACACAAGCGTCTTAAAGTCAGTACAAAGCACACTTGTGATCAACACCAGCGGACAGTAATCACCGCCGTACATCACACCACTCAGCGGTGGCCAACACCGACACTCCATAAATAAGATGACACAAGACAAACATGTTTGAAGGTAAACATGAGACAGCCAACTGAGATTCACCAATCATAAATAGATGCTCAGTTTGGCCCACTCTCTTACTGGGAAAAGCATAGCGTCCTCAGGGGCCCTGATAGCTGAGTGGACAGCTAGTCCTGAGGTTCGGGGTTCGATCCCCGGTTGAGGAGGTAAAAAAAAATGGGCAGTTTCTTTCACCCTAATGCTTCCTGTTCACCTAGCAGTAAATAGGTCCCTGGAAGTTAGACAGCTGCTACGGGCTGCTTCCTGAGGGTGTGAGTGTGCAGGGAATAAAAATGATTGACAGTTGAGAGGCGGGCCGAAAGAGTCAGAGCTCAACCCCCGCAAGTACAACTAGGCGAATACACAAACCTTTCCTATCCCAGATAAAACAAAGCAAAATACCTAAAATTTATGTTAACCTTAAAGTGAATAAGAAAAGGCTCATTTATCAAGTGGTGCGCCAGTGACTTGGGAGACAGATCCCAATGAAGTGGATAACGGTGCGTGATTGATCAACCGGTGAGCAGTGACCACGTGAGGGAATGATTGTCTCTGCTCACGCTGCGGACAAGGACACCTTACACAACGATGCCCCATTCTCTTGTTACTTACTTCTGGAGCATATCTAGAGCATACTGGAGAGAGTTTCGGCGGTTCTTCTACTTTCCGAGCCGGGCCTGATAACTTGGTCCAACAGGCTGTTGCTTGAAGCGGTCCATAAGCCCACATATCCACTTCAGCCTGGTTGGTCCGGCACTTCTTGCAAGAACTTATCTAAGTCCCTCTTGAATATATCCATCTTTGTTCCAGCAATATTTTTAATGCTTGCTGGGAGGGTGTTGAACAGCTGTGGACCTCTGATGTTAAGTCAGTGCTCGCTGATTGTGCCTATGGCACCTCTGCGCCTCTCTGGTTCTATTCTGCATTTCCTTCCGTATCTTTCGCTCCAGTATGTTGATATTCTCCTGTGTAAATTGGGGGACCTGGCCCTCCAGTATCTTCCATTTGTATATTATTTGATTCCTTTCTGGTCTACCTTTCCAGAGAGGACATTTTGAGAGCTTTGAGACGGTCCCAATAATTCAGATGTTTTATAGTTTCTATGCGTGCAGTATATGTTCTCTGTATTCCCTCTAGTTCAGAGATCTCTCCTGCTCTGAAAGGGGGAAGTGAGTACTTAGTAGTACTCAAGACGGGACA
Organism: Procambarus clarkii; assembly: GCF_040958095.1. Taxonomy (NCBI): domain Eukaryota; kingdom Metazoa; phylum Arthropoda; class Malacostraca; order Decapoda; family Cambaridae; genus Procambarus; species Procambarus clarkii. Next base: position 10,211,708 of record NC_091164.1, read on the forward strand.
ACACCAGTGATTTAAATAGTATTAGCACTGCTGTGGGATCTCTGGATATGAACGTTCTCATAATCCATCCAATAATTTCCGTGGCCGCCGCTATATTTGCTCGGTTCAGTAAATGTCGGGTCGTCAGACATCATAATTCTCAGATCTTTTACATGTTGCTTTCCTTCTATGAGTAAGTCTGGTTGTGTCCTGTACCTTGCGTGTTTCGTTTAAGTTCCTCGTTTACACCATTACCGCAGTAGCTGGAACTTATCACCGTTAAACATCATTTATTGTCAGTTTCTCAATCGAATACTTTATTTATATCTGTCTGTAGTTTTTCAGTGTCTTCTACAGTGCCAGTTTTCATGCTGATTTATGTATCATCTGCAAAGGATGACACGAAGCTGTGACTAGTATTTTTTTCTATAACAGATAAGGAATGAGAAATAGCAGCGGTGCAAGGACTGTGTCTTGCACCAAGTGCAGTGAAAAGCTCTGAACCCCATAAAGAGCTTTTCACTGCACTTGGGCTTGATCTTACTTGATTGACCGTCGAGTTCTGTTTGCCAGAAGGTTTATCTTGAGATGATTTCTTGAGTTTATCTTGAGATGATTTCGGGGCTTTAGCGTCCCTGCGGCCCGGTCCTCGACCAAGCCTCCTTTTTGTTACACACCCTCAGGGAAGCAGCCCGTAGCAGCTGCCTAACTCCCAGGTACCTATTTACTGCTAGGTAACAGGGGCATCAGGGTGAAAGAAACATTTTGCCCATTTGTCTCCGCCTCCAACGGGGATCGAACCCGGACCCTCAGGACTACTAATCCGAAGCGGTGTCCACCCAGCTGTAAGGCGTGGTTAGAAATTATGCCCATTTGTTTTCCGCCTCCACCGGGGATCGAACCCGGAACCTAAGGACTATGAACCCGAATCGCTGTCCACTCAGCTGTCTGGTTGCTGCTCCTTATTGAACTCCAACTCCAACAACAAAAGGTTGAAACTCCAACGCTCCACTTTACCCGTTATTCCTATTGATCTCATTTTATGGGCCATTTCACTTCATGGTCACATTTGTCGAATGTCTTTTGTTGTCTAAAAAGATTATACACATGTTGTATAAACAGCAAAATCTTTTTATACAACATCTGCATTTTGCTTTTCCTCTACGGCTTCTGTGATTCTGTCATAGAGGCTGAGTAACTTTAACAGACAGGATCTTCCCTCTCTAAATCCATGTTGTCCTGGGTTGTGAGGTTCCTTATTTTCCATAAAACTGGAAATTTGATTCCTAATCACTCTTTCAAAAACGTGTAATGTTAGTGCAACTGGTCTATCATTTTTTTGCCAAAGCTTTACTACCTCCCTTGTGCAGAGGAACTATATCTGCAGATATAAGTGCTGATGGTATCTCCCCTGTATCCAGGCTCTTTCTCCATATTTCTCTAAGCACTCGCGTTACTGGTATTTGACATTTCTTTATGAAAATTGAATTCCACGAGTCAGGACCAGGGGCTCAGTGCATGTTGTCAATTTCTCTTTCAAAGTCTTCTGAGTTCGTGTTAATATCCGCTATATTATTTGGAGCGTGGATGTCATTTATAGAGGTTGTCTGGATCTTCAACTTTCATGTTGTTTATTGGTGTGCTAAACATAGCCTCATACTGGCTTTTTAGAATTTCATCAATTTCTTTGTAGTTCTATGTGTACGTACCTTCAGTTGTAAGAAAAGGTCCAATACAGATGGAGGATTTTGATTTTACATATGTGAAAAAATATTGAGATTTTCTTTGTCTCTTGTATAACTTTCCGTTCCAATTCCATTTCCTCAGACTCGTATGATCTATTTTTCACATTTAGATTTATTTTCCTTGCTTGTGATAGTCGTGTCTGATAAAATATTTTCATGATTTTTTTCCTTCTCCTGTACAGTCGCCTGCGTTCTCTTTCTAGAGTGGTCCTCTTTCTGCCCCTCCTCACAGGTACGTGCTTCAGGCAGATCTTGTATGCTTCAGCCGTCAGTTGAACTATTTTCTGTGTGAGTTTTGTCGCTTAAGACCGTCTCCCAATGAATGTTTGCAAGGTCTATATTTATCTTGTTCCCAGTCGATCCTCTTATTGTTGAAATTGAATTGATTGAATAACCCTTCTCGCTTGTTGTTTTTCTTGAACATACAACCGTTATTAATGTTAGTTTGCACTTCACTGAGCTTATGGTCTGAGTATGTAGTATCTGAGATTTTAATGTCTGTGCTCGTCATTGTATGTGAATATCAGGTCCAGCGTGTTTTCGTTCCTAATTGGTTCTGTAATCTGCCGATTGAGCGAGAAAGTGTCACAGAATCTCAGTAGTTCTTTGACCTGTCGTTAGTTATTTCCAGGTTGAGTTCCTGCTATAATGTCATTGTTCACTATTCTCCATTTTAAACTGGGTAGATTGAAGAACTGGCATGCACTTAACTGGGAGTTATGTACATGTTAGTGCTTCAGGTAATCATTTTAGTATTTTTAGAGAGAGAGAGAGAGAGAGAGAGAGAGAGAGAGAGAGAGAGAGAGAGAGAGAGAGAGAGAGAGAGAGAGAGAGAAAGGAGAGAGAGAAAGGAGAGAGAGAGAGAGAGAGAGAGAGAGAGAGAGAGAGAGAGAGAGAGAGAGAGAGAGAGAGAGAGAGAGAGAGAGAGAGAGAGAGAGAGAGAAAGGAGAGAGAGAGAGAGAAAGGAGAGAGAGAGAGAGAGAGAGAGAGAAAGGAGAGAGAGAGAGAGAGAGAGAGAGAGAGAGAGAGAGAGAGAGAGAGAGAGAGAGAGAGAGAGAGAGAGAGAGAGAGAGAGAGAGAGAGAGAGAGAGAGAGAGAGAGAGAGAGAGAGAGAGAGAGAGAGAGAGAGAGAGAGAGAGAGAGAGAGAGAGAAGGAGAGAGAGAGAGAGAGAGAGAAAGGAGAGAGAGAGAGAGAGAGAGAGAGAGAGAGAGAGAGAGAGAGAGAGAGAGAGAGAGAGAGAGAGAGAGAGAGAGAGAGAGAGAGAGAGAGAGAGAGAGAGAGAGAGAGAGAGAGAGAGAGAGAGAGAGAGAGAGAGAGAGAGAGAGAGAGAGAGAGAGAGAGAGAGAGAGAGAAGGAGAGAGAGAGAGAGAGAGAGAGAGAGAGAGAGAGAGAGAGAGAGAGAGAGAGAGAGAGAGAGAGAGAGAGAGAGAGGAGAGAGAGAGAGAGAGAGAGAGAGAGAGAGAGAGAGAGAGAGAGAGAGAGAGAGAGAGAGAGAGAGAGAGAGAGAGAGAAGGAGAGAGAGAGAGAGAGAGAGAGAGAGAGAGAGAGAGAGAGAGAGAGAGAGAGAGGAGAGAGAGAGAGAGAGAGAGAGAGAGAGAGAGAGAGAGAGAGAGAGAGAGAGAGAGAGAGAGAGAGAGAGAGAGAGAGAGAGAGAGAGAGAGAGAGAGAGAGAGAGAGAGAGAGAGAGAGAGAGAGAGAGAGAGAGAGAGAGAGAGAGAGAGAGAGAGAGAGAGAGAGAGAGAGAGAGAGAGAGAGAGAGAGAGAGAGAGAGAGAGAGAGAGGAGAGAGAGAGAGAGAGAGAGAGAGAGAGAGAGAGAGAGAGAGAGAGAGAGAGAGAGAGAGAGAGAGGAGAGAGAGAGAGAGAGAGAGAGAGAGAGAGAGAGAGAGAGAGAAGGAGAGAGAGAGAGAGAGAGAGAGAGAGAGAGAGAGAGAGAGAGAGAGAGAGAGAGAGAGAGAGAGAGAGAGAGAGAGAGAGAGAGAGAGAGAGAGAGAGAGAGAGAGAGAGAGAGAGAGAGAGAGAGAGAGAGAGAGAGAGAGAGAGGAGAGAGAGAGAGAGAGAGAGAGAGAGAGAGAGAGAGAGAGAGAGAGAGAGAGAGAGAGAGAGAGAGAGAGAGAGAGAGAGAGAGAGAGAGAGAGAGAGAGAGAGAGAGAGAGAGAGAGAGAGAGAGAGAGAGAGAGAGAGAGAGAGAGAGAGAGAGAGAGAGAGAGAGAGAGAGAGAGAGAGAGAGAGAGAGAGAGAGAGAGAGAGAGAGAGAGGAGAGAGAGAGAGAGAGAGAGAGAGAGAGAGAGAGAGAGAGAGAGAGAGAGAGAGAGAGAGAGAGAGAGAGAGAGAGAGAGAGAGAGAGAGAGAGAGAGAGAGAGAGAGAGAGAGAGAGAGAGAGAGAGAGAGAGAGAGAGGAGAGAGAGAGAGAGAGAGAGAGAGAGAGAGAGAGAGAGAGAGAGAGAGAGAGAGAGAGAGAGAGAGAGAGAGAGAGAGAGAGAGAGAGAGAGAGAGAGAGAGAGAGAGAGAGAGAGAGAGAGAGAGAGAGAGAGAGAGAGAGAGAGAGAGAGAGAGAGAGAGAGAGAGAGAGAGAGAGAGAGAGAGAGAGAGGAGAGAGAGAGAGAGAGAGAGAGAGAGAGAGAGAGAGAGAGAGAGAGAGAGAGAGAGAGAGAGAGAGAGAGAGAGAGAGAGAGAGAGAGAGAGAGAGAGAGAGAGAGAGAGAGAGAGAGAGAGAGAGAGAGAGAGAGAGAGAGAGAGAGAGAGAGAGAGAGAGAGAGAGAGAGAGAGAGAGAGAGAGAGAGAGAGAGAGAGAGGAGAGAGAGAGAGAGAGAGAGAGAGAGAGAGGAGAGAGAGAGAGAGAGAGAGAGAGAGAGAGAGAGAGAGAGAGAGAGAGAGAGAGAGAGAGAGAGAGAGAGAGAGAGAGAGAGAGAGAGAGAGAGAGAGAGAGAGAGAGAGAGAGAGAGAGAGAGAGAGAGAGAGAGAGAGAGAGAGAGAGAGAGAGAGAGAGAGAGAGAGAAGAGAGAGAGAGAGAGAGAGAGAGAGAGAGAGAGAGAGAGAGAGAGAGAGAGAGAGAGGAGACTACTAACACAGACTGAGACAGCCCTGAAGGGGGCGTAACTGTTCACTGCCAATCATCCCCTGAGAAAAAGTACACAAACTGGGGAGCGGTGATGGGTGGAGGCTGCCGGAGACGGCCACATAACTCACCCAACAACAACAACAACAAACCGGCCAGGGGGGGGGGGGAATACACACAACAAACATTCCTTCAAAAGTAAACACTTGCATTATGATGCCACACACACAACATGCCAGTAAACAGATAATAAGTCAGAATAACCAAATTACTCACAATACTTCTTCCAATTACATAAATATATATATACTCACTATCATTTTACTCCCGCTTCTATTATTAAAACACTAACTACAACTGTTATTCTAATTTACCTTTAAGATGGTGAACGATACCCAGCAGCAGCTGATGGTGTTGACGACGACCTCACACTCAGGGTCACTAACATGTGTGTAAACATATAATCCCAACATACTGACAAGCCCTTTAGGGCGCAGAGAGGAATTTGAAAAACTTCTTATTCATGGTCAGGCAGAAGGGCAAAGGTCCAAGCTTGTCCGGAATCCCACAAGAAGCTGCAAGAAGTTCTCGGGTGTACCCGAGGTCTTCGTTAACCAGTCCCACGTCACAACAAATTAAAATAAATCTAAGAGATCGAAGAAAGAGAAGACGAAACAAGCAATCGTTCCAATCAAAAGATTACATCTTTAGCGCCTCAATAAACAACATGAAATTTGAAGATCTTAAACAATATCCTAACCCCCAGACAATATAACCGATATTAACAGGAGCAAAGAACGACTGTGCCACGACACAGTCTTGGCACCGTTGCTTTTTCTCATTCTCATATCAGTTCGACAAACACTTGTCACATTTAAGTGTCATCCTCTGTAGATGACACCAAAAAAAATCCACATGAAAATGATCTGTAATGTGGATGGGGTTCTGGGAGTTATAATACTCCAAGTTATAATGACTTGTGAGAACGTAATCCAATATTTAATAGCTTATTGGACCAATATTCCAATATCTGTTGAAGACACTGGGAACTACAGGCCGATATTAATACGTTCGTCGATTGGGCAATGGAAAAATAATATGATGTTTAACAGTGATAAATTCCTGGTACTTAATTATGATGGAAATTATGAACTTAATCGAAATAGTGTACAAGACACTATCAGACCTACTCATAGAGAAAAATAGTATGTTAAAGGTATGGGAATTATGATGTCTGACGACCTGACATTTAATGAACATAGCCAATCAAATATAGTCAGCCAAGAGAATGATAGGATAGATTATGAGAACGTTCAAATCCAGGGATCCCAACGCAATGTTAATACTTTTTAAAATCACTGGTGCTGTCCCCGACTTCAGTACTGCGTTCACTTCCCATTTCAGAGCAGGAGAGTTTTCCGAAATACAATACAGAGGGAATACAAAGAACATACACGACACGACACAGCATCTAAATGATTGTGATCGTCTCAGAACTCTCAAGATCTACTCCCTGGGAAGAAGACGATAGAAATATTCCATACTGGTTCGCCAGTATTGTCCTTATACATGGAAAATACTGTTGGAGCCGGTCGGCCGAGCGGACAGCACGCTGGACTTGTGATCCTGTGGTCCTGGGTTCGATCCCATGCGCCGGCGAGAAACAATGGGCAGAGTTTCTTTCACCCTATGCCCGTTACCTAGCAGTAAAATAGGTACCTGGGTGTTAGTCAGCTGTCACGGGCTGCTTCCTGGGAGTGGAGGCCTGGGTCGAGTACCGGGCCGCGGGGACACTAAAGCCCCGAAATCATCTCAAGATAACCTCAAGATAGGGGCCAGGTCCCAAATTTGTACAGTACAATGACATATGGAGTGAAAAATACGGACGGAAATGCAGAATAGAACCAGTGAGGAGGAGGGTTCACGAGGCCCCTGGGACCGAGGGCTGTAGCATCAATACGATCATCTTGTAGGTCTCAACATGAAGCATACCTCCGCAGCCTCAGCACGGCGGGAGCGTCTCAAGACTGTGTCGTCCGCCGCGAGTCTGCCAGTGCAGACTACTTATCACATGCCTCTGTATGACTAACCATCCTGTGTGATGGGGATTTTTTAGCATCACCTAGTTAGCTTTTTTTTTGACACACTGTACTCCCCTTCATATAGTCTAGGGTAGCTGCACTAATGCAGATGTACCTAATATGTTAATAAAAAAAAAAAAAGAAAAAAAAAGACGCGCTGGTCCACAGTTCCCCAGCCGTCGAGTCCTTGCACCACAAGCAAGAGACGATATTTACCTGTCCATTTACGAAACCTGTACATCTTACGTCAATCATGGCGGTTTAGTATGTTTTTTATTAAATATAAATAGTTTATTTATATTTATATATATTATATTTAGAGTTTGTAAGCGATACTAAGTATAACAATAATAACCACCTTGGGTTGTGGTGTTTCGGAGCTCGTAAAGTCTTCAGTAAATATAAACAGAGCCGCCATGATCGAGGGCAGATGTACAGGTTTCGTAATTGGACACGGACATGATTGACGAATCGTGGCCGTGACCATCAACACAAGTTAGCAACGAGAGGCGGTTGTTCCTGTGACACAGTGGAGAGAGGAGGGTGGGGGGGGGGGGTACCCCAGGGGTATGGTTATCTTGAGATGATTTCGGGGCTTTAGTGTCCCCGCGGCCCGGTCCTCGACCAGGCCTCCACCCCCAGGAAGCAGCCCGTGACAGCTGACTAACTCCCAGGTACCTATTTACTGCTAGGTAACAGGAGCATTCAGGGTGAAAGAAACTTTGCCCATTTGTTTCTGCCTCGTGCGGGAATCGAACCCGCGCCACAGAATTACGAGTCCTGCGCGCTATCCACCAGGCTACGAGACCCCCGTAGCCTGGTGGCCACGTAGCCAGCCACCAGCTGGACATCCACCACCACCAGCTGAACAACCACCACCACCAGCTGGACAACCACCACCACCAGCTGGACATCCACCACCACCAGCTGGACATCCACCACCACCAGCTGGACATCCACCACCACCAGCTGGACATCCACCACCACCAGCTGGACAACCACCACCACCAGCTGGACATCCACCACCACCAGCTGAACAACCACCACCACCAGCTGGACATCCACCACCACCAGCTGGACAACCACCACCACCAGCTGGACATCCACCACCACCAGCTGGACATCCACCACCACCAGCTGAACAACCACCACCACCAGCTGAACAACCACCACCACCAGCTGGACATCCACCACCACCAGCTGGACATCCACCACCACCAGCTGGACATCCACCACCACCAGCTGGACATCCACCACCACCAGCTGAACAACTACCACCACCAGCTGGACAACCACCACCACCAGCTGGAAATCCACCACCACCAGCTGAACAACCACCACCACCAGCTGGACATCCACCACCACCAGCTGGACATCCACCACCACCAGCTGGACATCCACCACCACCAGCTGGACAACCACCACCACCAGCTGAACAACCACCACCACCAGCTGGACAACCACCACCACCAGCTGGACATCCACCACCACCAGCTGGACATCCACCACCACCAGCTGGACATCCACCACCACCAGCTGAACATCCACCACCACCAGCTGGACATCCACCACCACCAGCTGGACATCCACCACCACCAGCTGAACAACCACCACCACCAGCTGGAAACCAACCACCACCAGCTGAACAACCACCACCACCAGCTGGACATCCACCACCACCAGGTGGACATCCACCACCACCAGCTGAACATCCACCACCACCAGCTGAACAACCACCACCACCAGCTGGACATCCACCACCACCAGCTGGACATCCACCACCACCAGCTGGACATCCACCACCACCAGCTGAACATCCACCACCACCAGCTGAACAACCACCACCACCAGCTGGATATCCACCACCACCAGCTGAACAACCACCACCACCAGCTGGACATCCACCATCACCAGCTGGACATCCACCACCACCAGCTGGACATCCACCACCACCAGCTGGACATCCACCACCACCAGCTGGACATCCACCACCACCAGCTGAACAACCACCACCACCAGCTGGACATCCACCACCACCAGCTGAACATCCACCACCACCAGCTGAACAACCACCACCACCAGCTGGACATCCACCACCACCAGCTGGACATCCACCACCACCAGCTGGACATCCACCACCACCAGCTGGACATCCACCACCACCAGCTGAACAACTACCACCACCAGCTGGACAACCACCACCACCAGCTGGATATCCACCACCACCAGCTGAACAACCACCACCACCAGCTGGACATCCACCACCACCAGCTGGACATCCACCACCACCAGCTGGACATCCACCACCACCAGCTGGACAACCACCACCACCAGCTGAACAACCACCACCACCAGCTGGACAACCACAACCACCAGCTGGACATCCACCACCACCAGCTGGACATCCACCACCACCAGCTGGACATCCACCACCACCAGCTGAACATCCACCACCACCAGCTGGACATCCACCACCACCAGCTGGACATCCACCACCACCAGCTGAACAACCACCACCACCAGCTGGACATCCACCACCACCAGCAGAACAACCACCACCACCAGCTGGACATCCACCACCACCAGCTGGACATCCACCACCACCAGCTGAACATCCACCACCACCAGCTGAACAACCACCACCACCAGCTGGACATCCACCACCACCAGCTGGACATCCACCACCACCAGCTGGACATCCACCACCACCAGCTGAACATCCACCACCACCAGCTGAACAACCACCACCACCAGCTGGACATCCACCACCACCAGCTGAACAACCACCACCACCAGCTGGACATCCACCATCAACAGCTGGACATCCACCACCACCAGCTGGACATCCACCACCACCAGCTGGACATCCACCACCACCAGCTGGACATCCACCACCACCAGCTGAACAACCACCACCACCAGCTGGACATCCACCACCACCAGCTGAACATCCACCACCACCAGCTGAACAACCACCACCACCAGCTGGACATCCACCACCACCAGCTGGACATCCACCACCACCAGCTGGACATCCACCACCACCAGCTGAACATCCACCACCACCAGCTGAACAACCACCACCACCAGCTGGACATCCACCACCACCAGCTGAACAACCACCACCACCAGCTGGACATCCACCACCACCAGCTGAACAACCTCCACCACCAGCTGGACATCCACCACCACCAGCTGGACATCCACCACCACCAGCTGAACATCCACCACCACCAGCTGAACAACCACCACCACCAGCTGGACATCCACCACCACCAGCTGGACATCCACCACCACCAGCTGGACATCCACCACCACCAGCTGGACACACCACACACCCGCGATACGCTTCGCCTCACCTGACCAAACCATTTACAAAGTTCCACCATTCTCTGACCTGCGGCGCACCTGAGGCGGCGCAAGCGTGACCGTTGTCAGACACGACGCGGTCATCACCAGCTGGTGAGTAATGGCCGCTCCTGACATCTCTTCTTGCGTAGTGACCTCACCTGACCACAGCTGTCCAGTAAATTACTCTCATCCTGGGCCAACAGATGACCTGGCCTCATCCCAGCCTGCGTAGATGACATCATATATGATCCCCCATGATGTTGAAATGATGATCTTATGTTGAGTAATTCTCTCTTCACCTCAATTTTTTTTTTTTTTTTTTTTTTATTATTATTTTCTACCACAGACGTGGCCACACATTTACAATGCTAACCAGCATATATACATTTTCTTCTGTCCTCCATGGACAGGGTTAGAGAAGTGTTAAACATACAGTTCAAGGGTTTATTGAACACTCAACCACAGAAGGTGATTCGGTGCTTTTAAAATGCTAAGCTAACCTACATACGTAAATACAAAGATACACAGATTTACGTACGCCCTACATAAAGTATTAGATGTGTCTTTTACATAGTGTCATTAATGTACATTCACAAAGGTGAAATGTAATTCTGATCAGCTTCCATATTTGCTTTATACCCATACATATACATACACACACACACATACACATACATATATACACACATACATGCATTCACATACATTTGTCTCATTTACCCTGACAGGGTGAGGTAGCTGATAAAGAAACTAGTGTGCAATTAAGCACTTAATCACTGAAGGTGATGAAGGTGCTTTTACAAGCTCAGGTTATATAGTTACATCACATACATACATTGTATGATTGATACATTACATGGTCAATTTTGGATACAAGTCCAATATATCATCAAGTGTTCCAGTACTCATATAGTAACTACAGAGTTCAGCATACCTTAGCCCAGGAGGGCGAAAGTCAGTCAGTATGGGACATTCTACAATATAATGTTCAAGAGAGTGCATGTTTTCTCTTTCACAAAGTTGACACATTGTGTACTCGACATTTGGGTTTTGAGAAAGCTGCCAGATACGTCTATATCCCAGGCGTATTCTGGCCACTATAACATCACATTGCCGGGTTCTTGTTCTATTAGTCCCATATGTGAATGTCTCCTCACGATATCTATCATAATATTTAATGCTACAACTTTCAGGTCTTTGAGAATTTGTTAGGTCGGTGAGATTTTCATTAGATATTTGTTTAAGTATTCTCTTTGTCACTGCTAATGAAACACCCATATCAATTTCTACCACTGGTTTTCTGCAAGCTGACTTAGCAAGCATATCAACAGTGTCATGCCTTGAGATGCCAACATGTGATGGTATCCATAGGAATTTAATCTCAAATCTGTTTTCTTTGGCAGCTAAAACATTCATTCGAATATCACTGACTATTTTCTGGGTGTCACTACTATGTGCGTTCAATGCCAGGAGTGCACTCTGCGAGTCACAGTATATAAGTCCACTGCCTTTGTCTTTTAAAAATTCAGTGGCAAGGTATATGCCTGCAAGTTCGGTTTGAGTTGTACTTGCCCAGTCATTGACGCGCTTCATTGCTGTATGTACGAGAGAAGATTGTTCAAATATGTTACATGCACATCCGGTACATCGTCCACCTTCTACAGAGCCGTCGGTATAGCACTGATAAACATCGTTACCCATACTCTGAGTACTTTCAGTGATGCTTTTCAGTGTTAACTGTTTTAACAATGTAGTGTGCACACTATCTTTCTTGGGCGCATTTACAAAATCAACTGATAGATCCCAGTTATCCCATGGAGTAATTGGCTGATTAATCATTAGTCGAGTTGGGTACATATTTAATATTTTGATGGAGTTGGCTACCTTGTAGAACCAATATACATAATCAGATTTCGTTCTTCTTCTATAGACCTCAGGTGAGTGTAGCATATTAGAAAGTTTAGCTTGAAACTTCATGTGTTGTCTAGATCTACTCAATGCCTTCACGCCGAAAACTGTGCTAATAGACAAGATTCTCTCACTTATGGTAGGTAATTTTAACTCTGCTCTCATGTTAACTATTCTCGTGGACTTTGGAGCCCCAAGGATGAGACGCATAGCTTCATTTTGCAAGGTTTCAAGAGATTTCAGCTCTTTGTCAGTATACAGTGTGAGATGTAGAGCATTGTAGTCAATCACAGAGCGTATAAATGATACATAAAACATTCTAGCAAGTCTCACGTTAAGCCCATGATTGACACCAACAAGGACCCGCAAGGGCTTTAATCTCTCCCAAAGTCTCCTCTTGAGAGAAGAAAGGTACCCAGGGTCGTTAATGGGGACACCAAGGTATCTGTAAGACTCGCAGTTCTCAAGTGCTCGCCCATCTATATGATAATTGGGTGGTGGAATACCACATGGAATGAGGGCACGAGTTTTCTGTACAGAGATAAGGAGGCCACATTCCTCAGCTCTAGTAGCAAAAGCGTCGAGCAGAACTTGCATTCTAGGCTCGGTGGCAGCCTGTAAACATATATCATCAGCATAACAAATGACAGTGTCTTCATTATTAGTTGGAAGATCTTTAATAAGTTTATGCATCAGAACGTTGAACAATAAGGGACTGAGGACCCCTCCTTGTGGAGTTCCCAGTTCAAAGTGTTTGCTCTCTGTGCTTTTAACACCATTAAACAAAACATATGCTGTTCGATTAGACAAATAGCCCTTTATCCATTTCAGTAATTTTCCTTGTATTCCCAGCTCGGCAAGCTGTTCCAGTATGATTCCTCTGTTTGCTGTATCAAAAGCTGCTGCTAGGTCGATGAAGACTGTTTGGGGGGAAGCTTCAATATGTGCGAAGTACTCAGCAAAACAGTGTTGTGTACTGAGCCCAGGCATAAATCCAAACAGTTGGGGTGACAGGTGCCCCTGTATACGATACATGAGTCGGTTAAGAACAATACGTTCAAGCACTTTACAAACACACGATGTTAAAGATATGGGTCTATAATTATCTGAGTGTGGTTTGGGGATAGGAACAATGACACTCTTTGTCCAAGCATCAGGTAATACTCCTTCACGTAAACTCATTCTGTACAACACTAATAGTGGATTACCTGGTACTTGTGAGACTAATCTCAGTAGACTGTAAGTAATACCATCCTCTCCAGGAGCAGTTGATTTTCCCATCTTTAGTGCATGATTTAATTCCCATTCAGTTACATCATTAAGGTCCGACACGTCGATAGCTGTACAGGCAAGATTGATGGTTCGTTGTCTGTTGGGGCGTGTGTCATCAAGTTTGTGCTGTATGTTAATTGGGAGTGAGTCGTAGCTCGATGTTATTGCCCATTGATCAAGGAGAATGTTTGCTTGTTCTAGTGGGCTGTGGTGCAGCGGTTTGGTTGGGCTGCTTCTAGAGATTTTTCGTATCTTTTCCCAAACTTCAACAAGTGTTGTTTGCTCATTTATACTTTGTAGGAACTCTTCCCAATGTTTATTACGTATGACGTTGCTCATGTCTCTCACCTCTCTATTTGCAACTAGAAATGCATGCAGGTCACCTTGTGCTTTGGTTCGTTTGTACTTAATGGCCCCCAGCTGTTCAGAAAATGAATACATTGTACTTTGGTTGTTAAACTGGTTCCGGGGCCTCAAACTATTTAAATAACATTTAATTGGCTTTATATTCTACATGTATTGCAACTAACTCTTACCAGCTGGTGCAGAGATGACCTCTGGTCCGTGCTCCAGCTGACCCATTCCGTGTCTGACCACGACGTAATCACAATGGTTGGGGGGGGAGGGAGGGGACGAACGGGTGGATATATGTACACACACACACACACACACACACACACACACACACACACACACACACACACACACACACACACACACACACACACACACACTGGTACACTACTGTGACTCATTTTAGGACCCAAAGGAACAAAAATATGGGGATACTATGAACCTATGAGCCGATTTCATTTCAAATTACGTCAGTTTTTGGCCATAGCGCGAGCGAAAAGCGACGTTATTTTGAGATGACGGGTTGGAAAAGTAGCGTCTCATAAATATCCCCGTTTTCTATGCTTGCGTAAACGACAGAACCTATACAGGTAAATATTAGTTCCCTCCCGCCAGAAATTGTGGGTCTCTTGTCTCTAATACAAATATGTACTATATTTCTGTCAATATATAGTTAAGTGTAAATGTTAATGTGCCAGCCGCTGCGATATGGCGAGAAGCGCGGCACCCCCGGCAAGGCACCCCCGCCAAGGCACCCCCGCCAAGGCACCCCCGCCAAGGCACCCCCGGCAAGGAGCTTCCCTGCTACACCAAATACCTCCTCATTACCCTAGCTACGTGTCGATCCTTAAAGATGTTGAAAAAAAATCCACCTATGGTTCAGTACAAAATTCAACCACTTGGGGTGGACGGTAGAGCGACGGTCTCACTTCATGCAGGTCGGCGTTCAGTCCCCGATCGTTCAAGTGATTGGCCACCATTACATCCCCCACCCCACCCCCGTCCCATCCCAAATCCTTATCCCTTCCTAGTGCTACATAGTCATAATGGCTTGGCACTTTATCCTGATAATTCCCTCCCTCAGTACAAAGCAGCTACGTGCAAATAAATAAAAAAAAAAAGCATGAGAGACACAGCGGGAAAACATGACAACAACAAAGAAAGGTATGAGTGAATAACCAAGTGTCCAGGCCATACCAGCGAGGTGGTGAACCTAGAGAAAATGACAACGAAGTGTGTGTGATGTGCTCGATGACAAAATTTCAGGAAGTTTTCAAAGGTGAACTGCCAGAAAGTACAAAGAAACACGTGCTAGTGTTCCTTTCTCAACTAGTCAATACGACTGACTAATGTATATATATATATATATATATATATATATATATATATATATATATATATATATATATATATAACAGAAAATTCCACACCCCAAAAGGATTCGAACCCAGACAGCCTGGAGCACTGTGCACCCTGGCGTACCTGGTTCCTTAACCGCTTGACCACACTGACTGTACAAAAATGTTGGAAGTCGTGAGACTTATGTACCCAACATCCGACAGCGCTCGGTGGTTAACTTGGGCATAGTTATTTCATCGAATCACCTCACTTGGTGGGGCCACGTGAGCAACACAAATGCGAACAAGCTTGAATAACAAGCTTGAATTTGTCCTCCTGGCTGCCTGGGTTCGAATTCTTCTGGGGTGTGGAGTTTTCAGTTACATATTGGCTTGGGGACAATCATTTACATAAATACATATACACATCGATAATCTTTTGTATCACAAGTGATTCAACAAGAGGCTCACTATACAACAGTCACTATACAAGGCACTTTACATCTATAGTGAATCACACAGTTACTTGCTCCACAGTTACTTGACCAAAGAGCCAAAGCTCAACCCCCGCAAGCACAATTAGGTGAGTACACCCACCCAACTGTCCATGGAGGACAGAAGAAAACGTATATATGCTGGTTAGCATTGTAAATGTGTGGGCCACGTCTGTGGTAGACAAAAAAAAAAAACACACACACACACATACCAACGCGTGTGATACCACCCAGGCCGTTGGGAGCTGCCGTCTGGGAGAGAGAGGGGTGAGGGGAGGAGAGTCCCTATATGTGAGGTAATTTGGGGAGTCCTCATTGGAATGAGGGGAGAACACGGGCAGGTGTGTCATCGCTTACACCTGCTGCAATAAAGGGGAGATTCTCTTCATTACGGCTCCACCACACCTTACCTGGGGAGGGGAGGGGGAGGGAGAGAGAGTGAGTGAGAGAGAGAGAGAGAGAGAGAGAGAGAGAGAGAGAGAGAGAGAGAGAGAGAGAGAGAGAGAGAGAGAGAGAGAGAGAGAGAGAGAGAGAGAGAGAGAGAGAGAGAGAGAGAGAGAGAGAGAGAGAGAGAGAGAGAGAGAGAGAGAGAGAGGGGGGGAGGGAGGGAAGGGGGAAGGTAGAGAGAAGAGGGGAAGACGAGAGAGAGAGAGAGAGAGAGAGAGAGAGAGAGAGAGAGAGAGAGAGAGAGAGAGAGAGAGAGAGAGGAGAGAGAGAGAGAGAGAGAGAGAGAGAGAGAGAGAGAGACAGATCGAGAGAGAGCTACATATAGAGACAGATCGAGATACAGAGACAGACAGCTGGAGATACAGAAACAGACAGCTGGAGATACAGAAACAGACAGGGCGGGAAGGAGCAGCAAGAGGAGCATCACCCTTGACCAGCCAAGAGAACAAAGCCCCCGAGATCAGACTAAGATAAGAGGCTGTGAGCCCAGACCAACTCCCAGCTTCCCAATACCCGGCAATGACGGGGGCTCCAACGGGACAGGGAAAATAGATAACAAAGATCTATAGACCTCACCCACAACAATACTTAATGCAATGACTTTTACACACACAGTCTGAAGCAAGGGGCACGAGGCAAGGGTGCTGTTTGATGACGCAAGGGAAGGTTATTGACACGGATGGCTGAAGCAAAGGGCATGAGGCAAAGGTGCTGCTGATGCAAGAGGGCTTAAGCAACAAGACTGACGCAAGGGGTGTTTACACAAGGGCTGACGCAGATACGATAAAACACTTGTATTTATGGAGAAGACTCCTGAAGCAAATAATGTTTAAACAGCCATTCTTAACCTGAAACTATAACAAATTAATATAAATGAGGCAAACACTGAAGGTAAGATAAACGGAGAGTGAAGCAAGTCAAATAAAAGACTGAAACAAGGAAACTAGTTCGAAAAGACTAATATAAAAAATTCTGAAAGACTAAGACAGTGACTTCTCACAAGACTGAGAACCTCGACGAAGTGAAGCTCACCTCTAAGACAAAGAAGCAGACTACGTCCAAGATACAAAGAAGAGAGAACATAGTGAAGAGACAGAAAAGGAAATCTACTTTAAAAAGTTTAAAAATAAAGTCACTACTTTGAGGAAACTAAAGAAACACCTTGAGGCAGTCTCCTAAGTTCATAACGTTCGAAGAAAGCAAAGCAATTACGACTTAAAAGGCATTGAAGATTTATTCAGAGTCTGAAGTAAAGATACTTCAGCCTTATTGAATAAGTATGAGACTGCAGCAGACTACTTCGAAGTGACTGAAGGAGAGATATTACACCGGAGAATAAAGCAGAGATAAAGTAAACAATCTACCTGGAAACACCTGAAGCAGACTACTTGGTGAGACACGGAAGCAAGATCTGCGGGCGCCCGGCTCTACGAAACACCCCATTAAAGGTGAGAGCAACAACAGCCTGAGCCAAGGGGGGAAAAAAACTGCCTTTCAATTACAGTAGCAGTGGTGATATTCCCCTTTTATGGCGCCGTCTCCTGATATTGGATCACACTTACCCACCTATTATCACCCCCCCCCCTTACATCCCCCTTGCCCCCCCTCTCTCTCTTTCTTTCTTTCTCTCCCTCCCTCCCTCCCTTCCTAATACTTGTACAGCGTTGGGATTCGTCTTTTATTAAAAAGAATGAAAGACGTATTATCACCCCCGCTGCCACGTACACAATTCAGTAGGCCAACAAGCAAACAATCCTAATGCAGGCGATGAGTCACATTAACGTGGCTAAAGTATGTTGACCAGACGACACACTAGAAGGTGAAGGGACGACGACGTTTCGGTCCGTCCTGGACCATTCTCAAGTCCATTCTTATTCAGAGAGTCTGAAGTAAAGATAATAAAGATCTTTAAAGATAGTAAAGATCGACTTGAGAATGGTCCAGGACGGACCGAAACGTCGTCGTCCCTTCACGTTCTAGTGTGTGGTCTGGTCAACAAACAATCCTAGTGTAAAATAATGATCATAAATAAGAAACCAACACAAATTACAAAAGTGCAAACTGAAGGTAATCATACCTGACTTCTAGTACTGACAATTACTGTAAAAATACCATAAACTAAGAAAGGACAGAAGCGTTAATGAAGTCGTCCAAAATTTGACAAGTGCAGACTACGGATCACAAGGCTCTCTATGACTAGTGCCGGACCAACCGGGCTGTGGTGGGTGTGTGGGCCTGCGGGCCGCTCCAAGCAACAGCCTGGTGGACCAAACTCTCACAACTCAAGAGTAGAACAACTCCCAGAACCCCATCAAGCAGACTAACCATCCGGTGTGATGGGGACGTTTAGCACATGTACTTAAATGTGTTAATCAATAAAAAGTCGTCAAGATCGGGGTCACGTAATATTGGAACAGGTGACTAAGGTAAGGGACAATGAGACTTAAGGCGACTACTGAATACAGTAAAGTAAATTCACCTCGACTGTCAGAATACTATCATGTTTCTTCATTTGATATTTTCATAAATAAAATATTCAGAATTTCACCTCTGAATATTCAGAGATTATTTTATTCTTTTAAGGCCAATTGTGTTAATTTTAAGAACGATAACGACGATTGGAAGTAATTAAATGCATAAAACGGTTATCAATATATCCGAATATCCAGAACCAGTTTGTGTACCACTTTCCCAATCCAAAAGTACAAAATTAGACTAGTGCTAATATGTCAGAACTCGACTAGGAAGATAAACGCCAACTTTCAGACTTTGTTTACACGAGTTTTCAGGCATTATCCGAATCAATGAAGCATCTTCTTATCGAATCTTAGTGTTGAATGTTTTGTTATTGAATTCTGAGTAAGTTGGCTGTAGTCAATAAATTAATAATATATACTGATCAATTTACATCCTCTGAGGTTATCTTGAGGTTATCTTGAGATGATTTTGGGGCTTTAGTATCCCCGCGGCCCGGTCTTCGACCAGGCCTCCACCCCCAGGAAGCAGCCCGTGACAGCTGACTAACACCCAGGTACCTATTTTACTGCTAGGTAACAGGGGCATAGGGTGAAAGAAACTCTGCCCATTGTTTCTCGCCGGCGCCTGGGATCGAACCCAGGACCACAGGATCACAAGTCCAGTGTGCTGTCCGCTCGGCCGACCTGCTCCTTACCTTCCTTACCTTAGGTTATACCACAACTTTCCAGCAGAATTATCTAAGATTTTCTCGTCTTTTTGTCATTATGTGATTAGTTCAGTCTTAAACCTGGATTCCCTAGAGCGCAGACGAGATATATGTAATAATTTACATATAGAATATATTAGCGGGACCGGTTCCAAATCTGCACTCTGAAATAACACCACATGAGACCAGGAGACATGGCAGGAAGTGCAAAAATAGCTTCGTTGAAAAGTAGAAGCGCTATAGGTACGCTGAGGGAGCGTATCAGGATCATAAGACTAGAAGTTTTCAACACTAAACATAAGGGACATGACTAGCCGACCTCTCACCATGTTCAACAGAGAACTTGATCAACACTTCCAAAGGATACCTAATCAACCAGACTGTGATCCATAGGTCCTGCTGCGAGCAGCTGCGTCTAACAGCCTGGTTGACCAGACTACTAACCAGGAGGCTTGGTCGGAGACCGGGCCGTGGTGACGTTGCTCCTCGGAACCAACGAAGGGTAATCGAGAGGCAATTCCTCCGGAAAACAAAAAAATACTCCTTTAAATAAATGCTTTCTAGCAACACGTCAAAATCTTTCCAAAACCAACTGCTAAAACGATGTAATTCGTGCCACATAACAGACGAGGGACCGCTGGATTGTTTCAAGAGAAGCTGAGAAACACACGAGTGAGTTTGGTTGACAGAGGCCAGGAGACCTACAGTGTCATACTT
This sequence comes from Procambarus clarkii, assembly GCF_040958095.1. Taxonomy (NCBI): domain Eukaryota; kingdom Metazoa; phylum Arthropoda; class Malacostraca; order Decapoda; family Cambaridae; genus Procambarus; species Procambarus clarkii. The sequence goes on from NC_091164.1 coordinate 10,231,634, forward strand.
CTTAATGTTCTCGTCAATGACTTACAGGAATGAATCCGCCTGTTTCACTTCGCCACATTTTGTCAATTTTTAAAATTTGTCCCGAAGGGCGAGTTTATTTTGGGCAGCGTCACCCCTCTTGTGAGTGAACACACCGCCATAGCAGCATACCTGGAGAGGGTTATACCTGGAGAGGGTTATACCTGGAGAGGGTTATACCTGGAGAGGGTTATACCTGGAGAGGGTTATACCTGGAGAGGGTTATACCTGGAGAGGGTTATACCTGGAGAGGGTTATACCTGGAGAAGGTTATACCTGAAGAAAGTTTCGGGAGTTGTTCTACTCCCCGAGCCCGGCCTGAGGCCAGACTCGAGCACGTACAACACTCCCTGTTAGGAAGAAAACCCGCTGGGTAGTTCATCCTGTCACTTACACCCAGATGAAGCTGGACTTAACTGCCACAAGTGAACAGTCTTTCCAAAGAAGCTTAACAATTACCACCGCATCTAAATTAACATAAAAACACTTACCTGAATCTCCTGAATGAGTTCCTGTTCGTCGAGCAGGACCACCTTGCAGTGGTAGGTTCGGTTCTTGTCTCCGAAACACTTCATCCTGAGATGGTTTTCCAACGGAAGGTTAAAAGAGGAAAGAAAGAGGGAAGCTTCCGAAGACTACTGCGGCGAGGGAGGGTGCCGAGGGTGGTGGCGGAGAGGGGCCGCGAATCCTGGCGAGAAGTGAGGGAGAGTGTTGGAGGTGGAGAAAGAGTTGAGGAGGAGATAAGTGTGAGGTGTTGGAGAAGCTGTTGCTGCTCCTCCAGGAGTCTATTACAGAGGGGAAGCCCTTTTAGCACCCCGGAAAATTGTAACCGGTTTGCACCATTTTTCTTTCTGCAAAAAAAAGAGAGAAAAGTTTATGATTAGGCAACATAGTTAAAACAAATACAGCCTGAAAAGTTCATCGAGAGAATATATATTATATGTAATTTCAAACCAGGCAGTTCACAAACACAGTGTGTGCGTGTACTACATAATCTCAACCTCTCCCTGGTCCTTTAACTTTGCATCCCCCAAATATCATGTCCTCATTATATGCCATATAACATATGTGCAATGTTTACATCAAACTGATCTGTTAGTGTATTAGTACCGAGTGGCGCTACACTCGAATGGACACACACATGGACACTTAAGACACCAAACTACCCACGATGAGGCCTCATCATTCCCCGAACTCCTTAAGATCATCTTAATAGGTCACCTACAAGACCCCAGCACAGATCCCACCCACAGTCACAAGCTGAGACAATTCTCACACTTTTCTTCGTCGCCCCTTGCCCCCCCCCCCTGCGAGTACTTCTGGTCGACCACTTCACCACCCACTCTTTTCAAGTCCCTTTGTAAGCTAAATGTCTTTAAGAACTCTCCGTCAGCGCCCATCGACTCTCCAGACCACTACAAGCTTCCACAACTTTGGGTCACTGTTCCACCACCTCTCCCACTCTATAACTTTATCATACTCTAAGGCTCTCTCTCTCTCTCTCTCTCTCTCTCAACCTGAATGGCTTGCTGTCCAGTCTGTGGACAGCAAGAATGATGTGTGTCTATCTGTGTCAACCCCTATGACACACACACACACACACACACACACACACACACACACACACACACACACACACACACACACACACACTAAGGCATTCATCCCCACATATTAACTTAGCAAGCCTTGCCTAGTTCCCTTACAGGCGTCTGCACCATCATAGAGACGGTCCCCCCCACCTCTAAACCTTCCTCCCTCACAAGACAAGAACTGCTTGATGACATCCTGTATGGAAAATACGGTGCATCTTTCCTGAAACTGATGCAAGGTCAAGGGGGGAGGGGGCTCAGTTGAGCACCAGGATGTGTGGTACAAGGTCAGGGGGGCTCAGTTGAGCACCAGGATGTGAGGTACAAGGTCAGGGGGGCTCAGTTGAGCACCAGGATGTGTGGCACAAGGTCAGGGGGGCTCAGTTTAGCACCAGGATGTGAGGTACAAGGTCAGGGGGGCTCAGTTGAGCACCAGGATGTGTGGTACAAGGTCAGGGGGGCTCAGTTTAGCACCAGGATGTGAGGTACAAGGTCAGGGGGGGCTCAGTTGAGCACCAGGATGTGAGGTACAAGGTCAGGGGGGCTCAGTTGAGCACCAGGATGTGTGGTACAAGGTCAGGGGGGCTCAGTTTAGCACCAGGATGTGTGGCACAAGGTCAGGGGGGCTCAGTTGAGCACCAGGATGTGAGGTACAAGGTCAGGGGGGCTCAGTTGAGCACCAGGATGTGTGGTACAAGGTCAGGGGGGCTCAGTTTAGCACCAGGATGTGTGGCACAAGGTCAGGGGGGGCTCAGTTGAGCACCAGGATGTGAGGTACAAGGTCAGGGGGGCTCAGTTGAGCACCAGGATGTGAGGTACAAGGTCAGGGGGGCTCAGTTGAGCACCAGGATGTGTGACACAAGAACAGGGGGCTCAGTTGAGCCCCCTGACCCCTAACTGATCGGCCATTATTTACTTCCTCAGTACCAATATCTCCAATCCTTTCTACCATTCCTTCTCTATATCTTCAACCCACTTTCCTCCTTTCTCTTATTCCTTGTCCGTTTTCCCATCTATTCTTTCCCCAATTCCCTCCATTTTATCTTCTTTTCATACTCTCTGTCTCCCTCTTGTTCTGTCCTTCTTGCATCCATCGTTCTGACAGGAAGCTGTCAGGTAGTGAGTGGGTTAAGAGGAGCTCTTATCTGTCACAATGCCGTCACGCTCTGTCAAGCGCTGCCAGCTGGAAGGGGATGTTGTAGGTGTCATTAGTCTGTCTTCTCACTAACTCCCGGCTGACACTTTCCCTTTCCTCTGTCACCCACCCGACACTTTTCCCTTCCTGTCATCCACTCGACACTTTCCCCACCTCTGTCATCCAACTGACACTTTCCCCACCTGTGTCACCCACTCGACACTTTCCCCTCCTGTCACCCACCCGACACTTCCCCCACCTCTGACATGTGGGTGTCATGCCTACAAAATACTTTTACCAGCAAACCCCGCCTGGATGAATCGGGTTGTGATTCATACGTCAGACTGCGAGCAGCGGCGTCCAACAGCCTGGTTGACCAGACGACCAATCAAGAGGCTTTGTCAGAAACTAGATCGCGGGACCAGTGATCCCCAGGAACCAGCACATGGTAGACAAGGTAGTTAGGGTAGATAGTTATAGGGTAGTTAGGTAGACAAGGTAGATAGGGTTACCTTGAGGTGCTTCCGGGGCTTAGTGTCCCCGCGGCCCGGTCGTCGACCAGGCCTCCACTAGATAGGGTAGATAGGGTAGATAGGGTAGACACACGAACAAAATATGCTACCTCTACCTGCTATCACAAGTCAAGCCTGACCTCGGGCCGGGCTTGGGGAGTAGAACTCCCCCCAAAAATATCAAGCAGGTTAGGTTAGGTTAGGTTATGGTTCCTGCATGACAGGCATACATATGCTTAAGGAACAGGTGCAGTATCTAAGACAGACAGCGCTGACGTGATTATTCTTATGATTATGGCATTCATCGCCTTCCTGTCCAACCACTTGGGCTGGACGGTAGAGCGACGGTCTCGCTTCATGCAGGTCGGCGTTCAATCCCCGACCGTCCAAGTAATTGGACACCATTCCTTCCCCCACCGCCCCATCCCAAATCCTTATCCTGACTCCTTCCCAGTCCTATATAGTCGTCATGGCTTGGCGCTTTCCCGGCAATTTCCTTCCCTTACCTCACCTCGCCCGCCCCCCTCCCTCCCTCCCTGAAAAGAACGTCACCCATTCTTCATTGTCGCTATTTCAATACCCTTATATTTCATAATGTATTTCAATGTCCTTAGAAATGCAACAATTGCTATTGTTTGCATTGTTTTTTCCATTGATTCAGATTCATGCTATAATGAGCCTTAATTGACGCTTGTGTACAGGAGACTTGGTGTAGACCTCGCCCCTCTACGGGGACCGTCCTGCTAAGATTCCCCAACGTCGATTGATTGATTGATGAAGATTAAGCCACCCAAAAGGTGGCACGGGCATGAATAGCCCGTAAATGGTGGCCCTTTTGAGCCATTACCAGTATCATGAGCTGATACTGGAGATCTGTGGAGGTGCGACTGCACCCTGCGTGACGGGAGATGTCTCCCGTGACCCCCAACGTCAAGAAAACGGACTAGTTAAAGGATCGTCTCTTAACCTACCAGAGGACCCATAACAGAAAACGGGACAGCACGTCACTTTTTCGCCAGCCGCTTCTATTTTCTAGTACGACAATTTTTGGCCTTATGTAACGCATACGAGCGAAAAGCGACGGTCTATGTAAGAGGACAGGTTGGTCTACGACTCCTGGCAAAGTTGCATCGGCCATATCCAGCCCGTTCTCTTGATTTGTCACTTCGTAAAAAAACAGCCTTTTAGCCTCACCAGCAACGTATACACTCAAGCAACCTTCCTAACCTATCGAGTTTAATGGACAGGAAAAGTGGATATTTGTGAGCCGTTACTTATTATAGTACTTTTGTACGTTTGTGACCCTAACGTACACAATGAGACGTGCTAGTGCGAGGACGGGGTGTGAAGATGGACAACCAGCACCAGTGTTAGAGAGACAATAGGTACTCGGTCCTCTCTATCTCTCTCTCTCGCTCTCTCTCTCTCTCTCTCTCTCTGTCTCTCTCTCTCTCTCTCTCTCTCTCTCTCTCTCTCTCTCTCTCTCTCTCTCTCTCTCTCTCTCTCTCTCCCCACGCCTCACTCCGTATTAATTGTAACTTTTTCACGGCCAGAATCGCCCGTTCCCAAGCAGCCCGCCTAACCAGCCCGCCGTTCCCAAGCAGCCCGCCTAACCAGCCCGCCGTTCCCAAGCAGCCCGCCTAACCAGCCCGCCTAACCTACATAGTGAAGGGACGATTAATCTGAATCGGGATCGAGAGTCTGAAGAATCCAGCATTTTTCAGTTAACGGAATCGGTAACGCAATCAAGAGAAACTGATGATACGCGATTCTTTAAAAGATTTTTTTTAACATTTGATAACATTTAAACTATTTGTTTTTTTTAATTGTGATAACAATCATTATACTCTGAATGACCCTTCTGAAGATGTATTATTAAATACGAAAGTACTTAAGGAAATTCCTGTCTTAATTCTTCCTTCGTGGTCTGACACTGTCACATTTTTCATCACGTGTTAACTTTTGGTGATTTACATACATTATATTCTGAAGTTTAATTTTACTATTGCTTAGTAATTTTATTTGAAACAAAATATTAAAAATTATATTACAATGTTGTATATAACATATACAGTATACTTGTGGTGGATACAGGAATATTTTCAGTGTCTTATTTTCTTGTATTTTGTAGATGAAGGAATTATCTAGGCATTAAGTAAACTAGTGTTGCACTTACAATATTAATTATTTTAAATAAAATTTAAATTTGTAGTTTATTGTATAATACACAATTAAAGCATGAATATTCGCAAGTAAAAATGAATGTTTTCAGGTTTGTTCACGAAGATTAACCTGGATTTATATACTTAAATCTATTATATTATTAATACATTTGCCAGGCTCATAATGTAACTCATTAATTGCTCCAAATTAGAATACGATTTTCTTCTGAAAAGTAAGTATCAACTATTTTAGAAAAGAATCTGAATCGATAATCTTATCGGAATCGAGACGATAGTGGAATCGGTATCTGAATAGTTTGAAATCTTAATATCGTCCCCTCACTGGTTGATACCTGGTTGATGGGGTTCTGGGAGTTCTTCTACTTCTCATTACGTCAGAATTTGAAATTTTTGGTCGATTTCGTACAAAATCTGACGTATGGAGCCGGTGGCTAAGCGGACAGAACACTGGACGCGTGATCCTGTGGTCCCGGGTTCGATCCCGGGCGCCGCCGAGAAACAATGGGCAGAGTTTCTTTCACCCTGATGCCCCTGTAACCTAGCAGTAAATAGGTACCTGGGAGTTAGTCAGCTGTCACGGGCTGCTTCCAGGGGGTGGAGGCCTGGTCGAGGACCGGGCCGCGGGGACACTAAGCCCCGAAATCATCTCAAGATAACCTCAAGATAACCATCGGGCGAGAGGACGGGTTGTACACATCAATCTCAGTGGTCCTGGGTAAATACACACTCACGTTCCTGAATGAAGTGGGCGATAATCTTGTGAGGAAAACAAAGGGCCAAAGCTCAACTATTTTTCTGTTCCAGCACCTACAGTGTGCTCTGACCTAGCCAGGATACATATCTATATGGAACAGGTTCTCTATCTCAAATGTACTAACCCAATTTAAGAAATACAGTAATTGGTAAGTATGTGAGCGTTATGAAATCTGCACTACAACAAAACTTACTAAAATAATAGACTTCGTGGGTTTTAATGTATTAAGTTATCAAAGAAAACTCTGGACCATTTTCGATGAGGGTTTTGCGTTCTGGCCGCTAAGGCTATAACCCTTAAATAGGTAGTTTACATTAAATGCAAAACAAGTGAGGACAAAACTAAAATAAAGAACAGGAAAACTGAACTTTAGAAAACCCGGAGATACATTACAAAACGGAAAAAAGTACCAGAAGCGAGAGAATACAAGACGAACGAACTAACAAAACGCTGCAGGCGATGAGTCACAATAACGTGGCTGAAGTATGTTGACCAGACCACACACTAGAAATTGAAGGAACGACGACGTTTCGGTCCGTCCTGGACCATTCTCAAGTCGATTGGTTCAGGACGGACCGAAACGTAGTCGTCCCTTCAATTTCTAGTGTGTGGTCTGGTTAACAAAACGCTGAATCAGTTACGTCTCGGCATGAAAAAAAAGCATTACAAAAAAACAGATTTTGATTTTGAATCGTTTCAAAATTAGAAAATCACAATTCACGAAACAAATGCGAAACTGTGGAAAAGATAAGGAGGAAGGCGGAGGGTGACGTAATTCCCGTGGGAGCTGTCAGCAGTCCTCGTCAGATATTACTGATATATCGTTTTCACTGAGAGGATTCTTCTTTCAGTATCCCTGTTGCACGCTGCTGACACTACCCCTATGTTAGGGGGCTGCTGACACTACCCCTATGTTAGGGGGCTGCTGACACTACCTCCATGTTAGGGGGCTGCTGACACTACCCCTATGTTAGGGGGCTGCTGACACTACCTCCATGTTAGGGGGCTGCTGACACTACCCCTATGTTAGGGGCTACTGACACTACCTCCATGTTAGGGGGCTACTGACACTACCCCTATGTTAGGGGGCTGCTGACACTACCCCTATGTTAGGGGGCTGCTGACACTACCCCCATGTTAGGGGGCTGCTGACACTACCCCCATGTTAGGGGGCTGCTGACACTACCCCCATGTTAGGGGGCTGCTGACACTACCCCCATGTTAGGGGGCTGCTGACACTACCCCCATGTTAGGGGGCTGCTGACACTACCTCCATGTTAGGGGCTACTGACACTACCTCCATGTTAGGGGGCTACTGACACTACCCCCATGTTAGGGGGCTGCTGACACTACCCCCATGTTAGGGGGCTGCTGACACTACCTCCATGTTAGGGGGCTGCTGACACTACCCCCATGTTAGGGGCTGCCGACACTACCTCCATGTTAGGGGCTACTGACACTACTCCCATGTTAGGGGCTGCCGACACTACCTCCATGTTAGGGGGCTGCTGACACTACTCCCATGTTAGGGGGCTGCCGACACTACCTCCATGTTAGGGGGCTGCTGACACTACCCCCATGTTAGGGGGCTGCCGACACTACCTCCATGTTAGGGGCTACTGACACTACTCCCATGTTAGGGGCTGCCGACACTACCCCCATGTTAGGGGCTACTGACACTACCCCCATGTTAGGGGGCTGCCGACACTACCCCCATGTTAGGGGGCTGCCGACACTACCTCCATGTTAGGGGCTACTGACACTACTCCCATGTTAGGGGCTGCCGACACTACCCCCATGTTAGGGGCTGCCGACACTACCCCCATGTTAGGGGCTGCCGACACTACCCCCATGTTAGGGGCTACTGACACTACTCCCATGTTAGGGGCTACTGACACTACCCCCATGTTAGGGGCTACTGACACTACCCCCATGTTAGGGGGCTGCCGACACTAGTCCCTGGGTGCCGGCTGTCACCCGCCACCCAGTACCTGGAACTGCAAGAGACCCGACACTGTCACCGCCGCCACTACACACCTGCCTCCCAGCACTGTCTGGAGCTCAACAATTGGGTGCGCTCACTTCTCACCGGCCGTCGTCGCCACATCTTCTCTCCCTTCTTAATTCTTCCTGGTCCTCTTATCAAGCAGGTGCCTAATTAGACTCTTCATCACCACCACACCTTAAACAGAGTGCTCGTGCCCATCTGGCCAACCACTCAGCAATATTCCTCATCATTTAATATTCACTTTCGACACCCCTACACCCACACGGAACCGAGAGAGAGAGAGAGACGCTTTGGAGGTTGCATTAATGAGGACCCTACTTGTACTGTTCCTTAATTAGTATTCCACCTGGCTCTCTGACCTTCCCCGGTGCCTTATCTTACCTGCTCCGTCGTTCCACGTCGACACCTAATCTAACGCAGGCTTGAATTTCTTCAAGATATTGGCCAGAGTCGTTTATAATCATCATCGCCAAAGAGCTAGCAAAACGACCAGGCTTACAGCGAGTGCTGCTGCTGTTGCTGCTGCTGCTGCTGCTGCTGCTGCTGCTGTTGCTGCTGCTGCTGCTGCTGCTGCTGCTACTGCTGTTGCTGCTACTGCTGCTGCTGCTGCTGCTGCTGCTGCTGCTGCTGTTGCTGCTCCTGCTGCTGCTGTTGCTGCTGCTGCTGCTGCTGCTGCTGCTGCTACTGCTGCTACTGCTGCTGCTACTGCTGCTGCTGCTGCTGCTGCTGCTGCTGCTGCTGCTGCTGCTGCTCCTGTTGCTGCTGCTGCTGCTGCTGCTGCTGCTGCTATTACTAGGGAGCCGGTCGGCCGAGCGGACAGCACGCTGGACTTGTAACACTGTAAAAGTGTTTGAGTTAGTTTATTTAAAATATATATAGAGTACATGAGTCACAGACAAGGATCTGAGAGGCGCCAGTTGTCTGCCTGAGATCTCACACCTCAAAGCGTTAATGACCTCAAGTGACCTGAGGTCAGATCATGAGAATTTCACCTTGCTTCCGCTAAGCTCTTAATTGTAGTCTGGTAGCCTTCAAACAAGCCGACGTTTAAGGAGTGGCTTGGTAGTGCCGGAGGCTATCTATTTGTGGGCGGAGTTAGCTACTAGGTTCCCCAATATAAACTCGGAGAGCTATCCAGAAAGGAGCATTAATCAAGAGAACAGCAGACGAGCAGAGCAGGGAGGCTGTCGGCCGGCAGGGCGGGAGTCTCTGTCAACTACAGACCCCCCCCCCTCTCTATCCAGCTATAGGCAGAGACACTTGGTGAGTTGAGCAGTAAGGTGACTTGGTCGTGTTTACAAGTGTTGTGTGATGATCAGGGGCAGTCAAGTTGTAGGGTTCTCGAATTCTTGGATGATGACTCACTTTGCATATTAAACTGGAACATTTTAATTGAATTGCTAAATTATGATACTTCATGTGAAATATAATTATGAATTTATTATTTAAATTGTGTTTAACTTTGTTCCCTAGAGATTTTGAGTTGAGGTGAGAAAGCCTCTGTAGTTACTGGTTTCATGGTTTAGAATGAGTACATGATAAAGATGGGAACTACTAATAATGAACTCATGATAACATCTTTGGTGAATTTTGTGATACAGGCAAGTTCCATTCCTTGTCTTGTATGTAATGATCATGAATGGATGGTGGCAGCATTTCGTCTTCTACTATCTACTCTTCTACTACTACCTATCTATTCCTCTCCCTCCACCCCTCTCTAAACTCTCACTTTCAACTAATGACCCTCCTCGCCCCTCCCACCTCTCTCCCTCTCACCCCAAACCCTCACTAATTACTTCACTATTCATTTCTTTCCTTTCGTTTTCTCTTTTACGTTTGTGGCAATGATTCTGTATTCTAGAGTTCTCTCTAGAGTTTCGGGTAGCTGATCAAGTGACGGCGCCTTGTAGTCTTAGCACCTAGGTAGTCGAATACCTAGGTTACAAGGTGTTGAACGAGAGAGGCTGCCTTAGGAACTCTGGGAGTGCTCTAGAATAGTTAGCTAACTGGGGACGGGATAACGGACTAGAGAGAGCTGTTTCCCCCGGCCTCGTTAGTTAACTGGGGGGTGGAATAATGGACAAGATAGAGCCATTTCCACCACCCCCCGTTACAATGTTGGCAGCGGTGTTGAACAATGTTTAAGGTATTGGTGTTCTTTTAACATTGTTCAGTCCCACGTGTCTTTTTGCCGCTCAGGCGCTATCAGGGAGATCTTGACAGGTGTTTAATATTCGCGAGTTAGCGAACTTTTTTCAGGTTAGGAGATAGTGATTCTCTGGTGTTGTGTTTAGTGATTTTGTGAGTTTTGTGGTGTTCAGGGAATGTTCACCAGAACTTGCGTGTGTAGTGATTTATGTTAGTAATAAGATTTGGCGATTTGGGAACTTAGCGGTGTTGGTAGTGCAGGTCAGCTGAGTGTGACAGGTGACCTCGCATGTCCCACGGGGACACCCAGCCACCGCTGGTCTCCAGGTCAGTGGGGAGTGGCAGGTGTAGTTCTTAAGTAGTTTAAGTGTGGTTCTGCTCAGATTATTGCGATCGACTGTTTTACTCCATTTGAACGCAATAACCCGAGGTGTACTGGTATTGTACAGCATGCTAGTGTGGACTAGTGTGTCAGTAGACTTCACGTTGGGGACGCTCGACGTTAGATAGTCTGGTCACAGGGGTGACAACAGTTTGGGAGTTGTTTACCGGCGGAGAAGCTAGGGAAACACTCTGGGTCACGTAGGTGGCTGTAGGTTAAGGGTGGGAGTAATGGTTAATTATGTACTTAAGATTAGGAACGGTACAGTTAAGTTTAGGCTAGTGTTTTGTCTATTAGTGTTGATTTTTTTTTGTGACAAGTTAAAAGTAGTGATGACCTTATTCTCTCTTCTCTAACTTTACTCTGTTACTGTTTTATGTTCCACCAAGTCAATATCATTCAGAGTTAATTGAATTATTAAAAATTGAAGTGTAGTTGTTGCCAGGAGGAGAGCGGTATGATAGGACTGTGTAACCCTATACAAACGACAGGGTCACACAAACATCTTGGGAACACGTATTGTCGCCTTTCTGTTCATTTCACAGGTGGGAGCCAGAAGAGAGGAGAGACGCACATACAGAAGAGGGAGACGGCTGCCTTATACCACACTCACGGCTGTTCCTCACCACCACGACGACCAGCCCCTACCTGGATGTCAGGGCCACCACCACCACCACCACCCCAGGGGACCCCAAGATGCAGCCCTCTCGGTCGGTCAACATTGGTCTACCCAGTGGACCCCAAGACGGACGGACCCCAGTGGACCCCAAGACGGACGGACCCCCAGTGGACCCCAGGTCGTTCTGCAGACGACCCCAGACGACCCAGTAATGATGGAAGAGGAGCAACAACGACTCCAGTCTGTCCCACCAACATCGGTCTACCCAGGATGGACCCCAGGACGGACAGACCCCCAATGGACCCCAGGTCGCTTGTCAAAGACCCATGGGAGGAGGAAGAGAGAAGAAAGAAGAAAGAAGAGAGAAGAAAGAAGAGAGAAGAAAGAAGAGAGAAGAAAGAAGAAGATAAGCCAAGCTGAGACACGATACCTAGTGTCCCTTGCTGGTGTCAGCATTATTGCATGGAGCGTAATTGCAAGACAGGATCGTTTGCCTTGACTGGCCGCCCCTCCTACAAGCATGTTGCTCTGTTGAGTGATTCTTCCTGTGTCATGCGGACTTGATGTGGCTGTCAGAAGTAGCTCTCTGAAGGAGGCGTGCTGGAGCAACAGGGAGGAAGAAGAGTAGGATGGGATTTCTACTGTTGGCAACTATATGAAGGTCTCGAAACTTGTAGTCCCTATAGCTGTGAAGAACCCCAATATACGTCTCTCATGGTGACTGACGTAGGGCCAATTACAGATCAGCTGGGACAACCGAATTCCACGGTCCTGTGCTCAGTTCAAGTAGTAACGGCTTTCGGGTTGACCAAGTGTTGTTGTGCGTTAACGACGGAGAAGCGACGGAGGCAGTTGTGTTGAAGAAATGTGGTACAGGATTATCTACAAGACCAAGCAGTGACGTCGCCCAGCCAGAGACAATGGACGTCTGTCTATATATTTCATTTTTTAGAGTAGGATGATGTATATTTGTTTAGCTAGGATGTATTTTTTTTTCGTTAATAAAGTTGTTGCACACAGCTAGCTTGCTTTAGCAGTGTTGCAAAAACTTTATTTCGGGGAGAAGGGGAGATGTAACACTGTAAAAGTGTTTGAGTTAGTTTATTTAAAATATATATAGAGTACATGAGTCACAGACAAGGATCTGAGAGGCGCCAGTTGTCTGCCTGAGATCTCACACCTCAAAGCGTTAATGACCTCAAGTGACCTGAGGTCAGATCATGAGAATTTCACCTTGCTTCCGCTAAGCTCTTAATTGTAGTCTGGTAGCCTTCAAACAAGCCGACGTTTAAGGAGTGGCTTGGTAGTGCCGGAGGCTATCTATTTGTGGGCGGAGTTAGCTACTAGGTTCCCCAATATAAACTCGGAGAGCTATCCAGAAAGGAGCATTAATCAAGAGAACAGCAGACGAGCAGAGCAGGGAGGCTGTCGGCCGGCAGGGCGGGAGTCTCTGTCAACTACAGACCCCCCCCCCTCTCTATCCAGCTATAGGCAGAGACACTTGGTGAGTTGAGCAGTAAGGTGACTTGGTCGTGTTTACAAGTGTTGTGTGATGATCAGGGGCAGTCAAGTTGTAGGGTTCTCGAATTCTTGGATGATGACTCACTTTGCATATTAAACTGGAACATTTTAATTGAATTGCTAAATTATGATACTTCATGTGAAATATAATTATGAATTTATTATTTAAATTGTGTTTAACTTTGTTCCCTAGAGATTTTGAGTTGAGGTGAGAAAGCCTCTGTAGTTACTGGTTTCATGGTTTAGAATGAGTACATGATAAAGATGGGAACTACTAATAATGAACTCATGATAACATCTTTGGTGAATTTTGTGATACAGGCAAGTTCCATTCCTTGTCTTGTATGTAATGATCATGAATGGATGGTGGCAGCATTTCGTCTTCTACTATCTACTCTTCTACTACTACCTATCTATTCCTCTCCCTCCACCCCTCTCTAAACTCTCACTTTCAACTAATGACCCTCCTCGCCCCTCCCACCTCTCTCCCTCTCACCCCAAACCCTCACTAATTACTTCACTATTCATTTCTTTCCTTTCGTTTTCTCTTTTACGTTTGTGGCAATGATTCTGTATTCTAGAGTTCTCTCTAGAGTTTCGGGTAGCTGATCAAGTGACGACGCCTTGTAGTCTTAGCACCTAGGTAGTCGAATACCTAGGTTACAAGGTGTTGAACGAGAGAGGCTGCCTTAGGAACTCTGGGAGTGCTCTAGAATAGTTAGCTAACTGGGGACGGGATAACGGACTAGAGAGAGCTGTTTCCCCCGGCCTCGTTAGTTAACTGGGGGGTGGAATAATGGACAAGATAGAGCCATTTCCACCACCCCCCGTTACAGACTTGTGATCCTGTGGTCCTGGGTTCGATCCCGGGCGCCGGCGAGAAACAATGGGCAGAGTTTCTTTCACCCTATGCCCCTGTTACCTAGCAGTAAAATAGGTACCTGGGTGTTAGTCAGCTGTCACGGGCTGCTTCCTGGGGGTGGAGGCCTGGTCGAGGACCGGGCCGCGGGGACACTAAAAGCCCCGAAATCATCTCAAGATAACCTCAAGAAGGGTTGCTGCTCTTAGGTAATTACCTAAGTGTAGTTACAGGATGAGAGCTACGCTCGTGGTGTCCCGTCTTCCCAGCACTCTTTGTCATATAACGCATTGAAACTACTGACGGTCTTGGCCTCCAATGGTATCATGAATATCATGAATATCATGAATAGGTATGGTATCATGAGTGCTTGAAACTCCAGGGTCCAGCATTGCCAGGAGTTCTTTTTAGTTTATTACATTGTCTCGATTTTAGCAAGAATTTCTTCACCCCCCCCCCCACCCACCTCCCACATCAATAAAAAAATTCTTGCTTTATAACAAGTTTCCTTAACGCCTCCGACTGCACCTTACCTCACTCCTCATATTCATCAATCTCATTTCTTGAATAATGTTCCTCAGCTCATTCATTCTTTATATTACCTTTCCCCCTTGCTGATATCCCCCTCCCACTACGTCAGAGATGTCCCCCTTGATCACTGGTGTCCCACCACCACCATCCAGGGATAATGGTAAGGCAAAAGGCAAAAATACAAATGCGGACGGAATTGCCAAGAAGATAAGTGAACTGAAAGTGTTAAAGTAGACCAGTAGTGAAGGGAAATATTATTGACGTGTTTTCCAGGGATTACTAGAACCCAATGGGAGAAAAAGTAGAGGCTAGGGAGCGGCTCTCTAAATAAAACAATGAGAAAATCCACCCGAACCATTATGAGCATTCGAACCTATGCGCTGGGTATTCCCAGATTCACGCTCTAAACGACTACGCCACGAAATAGTTGTGACGTAGTCACAAATAGTCACAAATGGAAATAGTCACAAAAAAATTGTGTGAAAAGGTTTTCCCACAATCCTCCTTCCCTCCCCCTTTGCATTGTGGCTCTGTCGTCCAGTAATTCTTCCTTTGGCTCATTGGATTGTCTCATTGATATATCACGATAATGTGATTTCTCTGTGTAAATAAAATAATGTAACTATGAGAAAACTGGTGCTGCATACATACGGAGTAACGTAGTTCGCCTCAGGAACGCATACAGTAAGCAAGAATATAATGATGACAGTTATCAACAATCACCATCAAACAATGGGAAGTGTATGAAGAATTATAAAATCACATGAATAACTTGGACACTGAAGAAAATGCGATTGCATTAGCCGATTGAGAGGGCCCAGAGCTAGCTTGGTATAGTATGTGAATGGAATTAGATTAGTATGACCCCTGCTGCTCCCACAATACCTGCTATCGCTACCTCAGTTATATTCAAAACACCACAGAATTCATTACCTTTTTAAATTTTTAAAGTCTCTCTAAACACCGCTGCTCCAACTCCCTTGTGTTCCCAAAATGCTCAACCGCACATCTCACAGCTCCAGACCTGCTCGAGTCCGAACATTCAATCTGAAATAACATTTAGGAACCTACACGCCCTATGTGTATCTCTGATTACTCTTTTCGACTATTACCAAGACTACAAATTCAGATATAAACAAACTTATTTTGGATCAAATTTATAGAATACCTGGAAAACCATAGACCTACGTAAATTTCTCAGCCGCCGATGCCTCTGCCTCTTCCCCTGCATTACCATTCCAGAAATACGCTACTCCATTTCCCCCCACCTACGCCACAACACGAATAGCCATCCAGACATCGGGTTCCAGACTTGCCCGACCTTGGCCACCAGCGTCCCCTAGCCACCAGCCATTCAACAGCCAGGTGGCTCCCAGAGCACCTAGTCTAGGCTGTGGTGGGCGGTGATGGCAGTGGTAACTGGACACGCAGCGACGTCCGGTTTGACAGCGTCCTCGGCTCCTGTCAACTGACTCAACTTTCACGTCACAGCTGCAGGGTCGGTCTTCAAGTTCGTCAGGTTTTTATGGAGGACTTGCAAGGGTCCGGTGACAGATTGGGTGGGGAGGGAGGAACGAGTGGATCTTCCTTAGTGCCAACCCATCATTAAGAAGATGCTTAAGGTAACATACCGAGATAACTACCGGGATAAGATAGATGGAGGAACGTCGTGATGGCCTCGGGGATGAGTATGGAGAGAGGGCCATGGAGGAAGAAGAAGAAGGGAGGGGGAGGACATCTTTAAGATGGTCCCCACTCCTCCCCCCTAACCTAAGAATTATTAATTATCTCGCCAAATGTCAAGTTGAAACCTGTCATGTTAAGTGTGACTAAAATATCTGCACAGTCAGGTCTGTCAGGTATTTTCTTATACGAACAAAAAGTTGCATGTATTAAACAATTTGGTTAAGCATTAACATAATCTCTTGAGCGATACACATTAATGCTTCCCTTTCCTAAGACATTTTCCTGCTTTTTTTCGTGAATGTTGTTTTATGGGCGGAACTTTACTGGGTGACAAACTTTAGCAGCGAGGGTGGTAGCGATGGTGGTAGTGGTGGTGGTGAGGAGAGGGTGGTGGTAGTGGTAGTGAGGAGAGGGTGGTGGTGGTGGTAGCGAGGAGAGGGTGGTGGTGGTGGTGGTGGTGCTGAGGAGAGGGTGGTGGTGGTGGTGCTGAGGAGAGGGTGGTGGTGGTGGTGGTAGCGAGGAGAGGGTGGTGGTGGTGGTGGTGGTGGTGGTGGTGGTGGTGGCGGTGCTGTGGAGAGGGTGGTGATGGTGGTAGTGGTTGGGGGAAGGGGGGGGAGGTGGATGGGAAGGAGGTTCAGGTATTAGTCGACGAAAATTAAAAAACAAAATTATCTTGAGATTGATCTCATCAGAGACTAAGGTCAAGAGCGCTCCAAACGTGGATGATAATGAAGCCATTTGTCACACCATCTTCCAGGGAAAAAGGCCAGGACACTGCAGCCACCCAGGGAGCAGTGAGGCCCCCATACCAACTAAGGGTCACCACGCTGCAGGCACATGATCAAGTTGACGCCCTTGCTAAGGTTGCAGTCAATAAAGACAATGTTGAACGTAATCTTGAGTTATCAAATAGCTTCCTTAAAGGTGTCCTTAGACCAGAACTCCTGGATGAATTTGAAGAAAGCAGAACAGGGCAAACAGGAACTAGTAGGTCCATTGTTTATCACAATGAAATGCATCAAGTAAAACATGTGTATGGGGGCAAGTAACAACATCAGCAGACTAACAGACGTTGTCACAGCTCGAATAAGACTTGGCTACAAGTATCTCTGGCAGTTGGGCTTGTATAGGGATCTAGATGAAGTAGAGTGTAAAGTGTGTGGACAAAGACAGGGACACACACTCGAACACTATATCTTGGACTATAATAAAATTGAGCCATTGTAAACTCGTTGTATGAGATGCCAAACCATGTTATTACTAAGGATAAAATACCTGAAATCCTTGCACTGTATTCATATTTCTCGTCCACTAGATAAACGACATATGTGATTTAAGAAATAAGTAGTGTATTGTGAAGATTAATAACAACAAACAACAGCTCCCTTATGACTCTCCGTTGAGGTCTGATAAAGACCTTTTGTGCCCTCTGTAATGCTTTTTGCGCTACCGCTCACAGGATAAGTATGGGGTGCACAATAAACTAGTTGCCTCCAGCGGCAAAACTCAGCGTATTTTGTGCGGTACAGTACGTTACAAACTCATTTGTGAGCGCTTCTTGTATCGTTGATGTGTTAAGATTTATGCACTGTATGCACACAACAATCACAATAGCGTGATACATCAAATGAACAAATCCACAAGGGCTGTGATGAAGGATCGAACCTAAGTCCGAGATAATCCCAGACGCCCCTTATTCGACTGCGCCACAACATGGTAACAAGAATTGCAACCGGGAGTTCTACTGCCGTCACACGGATCCTGCAGCCTCTCCGATACACAAACCAGGGTTTTACACAACTTCCCCCATGCACCCGGGCCCTGTCAATAAGCTGTTCTACCTCTTCGCCCTTCGGCGAAGTAAGTCTTTTACCATGTCGTGGCGCAATCGACTAAGGCGCGTCTAGGATTATCTCAGACATAGGTTCGAGCCCTCATCACGGCCCTTGTGGGTTTGTTCATTTATACACTGTATTACGCCTCATATACGGATCCCTATTTGTAGTGTAAGAAATTCTCTAGCCTTGAGTTGAACATAAGAGTGATATTTAAGGTGGTCACAATTACGTGTCTGTAATGGAGCAGTGCCCACGTAACACGACCCGCAGACCTTCATACATCAGCCAAGCTGGGCGTATCTGCAGATACTGCTAATGGCGCGTCCTTGTTGCAGTATCCTGAGAGATAAATGCAGGCATGAAAACGTCCGACGGCGGCTGCTGCTGCTGCTGCAGTGTACGACGAATACTCAGCGGACGCCGTCGTGCGTCCTGGCACCCACACTACGTCGTCTAGGAATATTAATGTGTAACTATGCGATAAACATAACCTGATAAGCCTCACAATGCAAGCCCAGGATTATTACACTCTCTCTCTCTCTCTCTCTCTCTCTCTCTCTCTCTCTCTCTCTCTCTCTCTCTCTCTCTCTCTCTCTCTCTCTCTCTCTCTCTCTCTCTCTCGTTCGTTAGCGGCATATGAATTGTTTCGTTATCTCTCACCTAAAAGGCGCCGTTGGCTTCGCAGGAAAGCACACCAGGAGTGTGTGATGAGAGGTGGTGTAGTATTAACATAACTACCACCATACTCATCAGCAGCATCACCCACCTCAGCAGGGACACTAGACACCACCTGCAGTTCCTCCCTCCACATGTTTCTGGCTGTAGCGTGGGTTGTTATCGCGGCGTCGCAGCTGTTCACTACGCAAGTAGATGCGCACTTTAAACACCCACTTATTTCTCCTTGTCCAACTCACTCACTCGCACTCTCACTAACTAGGGGTCGATGTATGCGCACAAGTCATGCGTTTCAACAAATTCAGTGGCTGCTAACCTGGAGTTTACCTGTCGTCGGTTCCGAGGGTTCTGTTCCTTCCCCCAAGCCCAGCGTGGGGGTACAGACTTGTCTTTCGATAATTTGATTTCAAAATTGTGTTGCTTGGAGCGACCCGCAGGCCCACGGCTGAACATATTTGTAACCCGATTGGTCCGACACTTCTTGCACCAACTTTACCAAATGACATTGTTGCAAACCCAGCAATGATTAGACTTTGGAGATGACTATATATTGGACACAGCCTAAGCTACTCTATCCCTTTGAGATGTACTTTATTGTCTTCATAAACGGACTTGAACTTCGACTAACCATCGGACCTCTTTCTTCCAATACTGTAATTATGCGGCCCTCCCCCTACCCCCCCCTCCTCCTTCCCACTTGGGCTGGACGGTAGAGCAATGGTCTCGCTTCATGCAGGTCGGCGTTCAATTCCCGACCGTACAAGTGGTTGGTTACCATTCCTTCAAGCCATTCCAGCCCAAATTCTTATCCTGACCTCTTCCCAATGCTATATAGTCAGTCTCTCTCTCTCTCTCTCTCTCTCTCTCTCTCTCTCTCTCTCTCTCTCTCTCTCTCTCTCTCTCTCTCTCTCTCTCTCTCTCTCTCTCTCTCTCTCTCTCTCTTTCTCTCTCGTTCGTTCGTTCCCAGTGCTATATAGTCGTAATGACTTGTTGCTTCTCCCTGAAAGTTCCCACCCCCCCCATGACACGAGTAAGAATACAACGCCCGAGACTAACATAATATTGCCACCAATTCAAAAACAGCAGCGTAAGAAATCAAACAAATACGTCTGAACTGATTCACTGTGAAACAAATCTACAGAAAGACAAGACCGAGAAACTTAAAATAAGACGAGCAACTAAGTGTCTTGATCACAATGAAGAGTAATAATTAATGTGCTCACGTCTTTATATATCCTCAAAAAAAAAAAAAGTTGCTAAGCATCAAAACCAACCAAAGTGTGAGGTTATCTTGAGATGATTGCGGGGCTTTTAGTGTCCCCGCGGCCCGGTCCTCGACCAGGCCTCCATCCCCAGGAAGCAACCCGTGACAGCTGACTAACACCCAGGTACCTATTTTACTGCTAGGTAACAGGGGCATAGGGGTGAAAGAAACTCTGCCCAATGTTTCTCGCCGGCGCCTGGGATCGAACCCCGAACCACAGGATCACAAGTCCAGCGTGCTGTCCGTTCGGCCGACCGGCTCTGTCTGAGGCAGTAGACAGTTAAGAGTCATGAGATACCTCATTTGACAAGCTCGAACCCAGGACCACAGGATCACAAGTCCAGCGTGCTGTCCGCTCGGCCGACCGGCTCTGTCTGAGGCAGTAGACAGTTAAGAGTCATGAGATAGCTCATTTGAGAAGCACGAGAAGCAACACTCCCAGCTCCGGAAGCAAGGGCAAGCACGGGATAAATATAAGCAGAATGATGGCGAGGCGCGAGAGGGAGGACAGGAAGCGGAAGGGTGAGAGGAGGAGGCTGCGGCGTGCCGGTAAGAGATGTGGGGGATAGCGCCCGTCACTCTGTGGGACAAGATAACAGCAGCCTCCTGATATCTGCGCCGTCAGTGTCGGGCCCACCACGGCTCGCGCTCGGCCAAGGTGTGAAGGGGGGGGGGAGGGGTAGAGGGAAGGGGGAATGGGAGGGGGGAGAGGGAGGGGGGATTGGAAAGGGGGAAGAGAAGGCCTACTTTAGAATGGGGAAGTATAGAAATTTTATGTTTCCGTAAAGCGTTTACAATTTAATTACCAAAAGTGAAAAGGAGTTCACTTGTGTTATATATATATATATATATATATATATATATATATATATATATATATATATATATATATATATATATATATATAAACATCTATTAAACACCTCCTCCCCCAAAGCAAACTACAATCATCGTCTCAAACTCTTGTGTATTCAAGTTTAAACGGCAGGCAGTTCATCACCGTACACAATGGCACGCTAGTTACAGCTGAAGTCATCATGCACCACATGGAAGGTATGCACCAGGTGGCACCACACAAATATGGCTTCATCATAAAATATCAGTCTTGAGAGTGAATGTGTTTTGAAACTAGTTTTATCAGCGGATGAAGGCAGTTTGAGGGGCAGTGTATCCATGCGCCTCACGCGCCCCAGCACGCGGGGAAGGCCACCAATCAGGGCCCAGATTCACGAAAGCACTTACGCAAGCACTTACAAACGTGTACATCTTTCCTCAATCTTTGACGGCTTTGGTTACATTTATTAAGCAGTTTACAAGCATGAAAACTTCCCATTCAACTGTTGTTATTGTTATAAACAGCCTCCTGGTGCTTCGGAGCTCATTAACTGTTTAATAATTGGAAACAAAGCCGTCAAAGATTGAGAAAAGATGTACAGGTTCGTAAGTGTTTGCGTAAGTGCTTTCGTGAATCTGGCTCCAGGTCTTGGTCTCCGCCACACTTCAATATCATATTTCACAGGATTTTACATACATTAAACTCTCATTTCCGGGTTGTGAGGCACACACACAGCCCCCTGAAATGTGTGTGTGTGTATCTTTCACTGTAAACTAACTCAATTTAGAGATTTTCAACAAGCACAATTAGTTCTTGACGTCCTAAATATTTGTTAAAGATTCGTACTCCAAGAAATCAGGAGACGTCAGACTAGCGTTCAAACCTCTAGGGATAAAAGGAGGTTATCTTGAGATGATTTCGGGGCTTTAGTGTCCCCGCGGCCCGGTCCTCGACCAGGCCTCCACCCCCAGGAAGCAGCCCGTGACAGCTGACTAACACCCAGGTACCTATTTTACTGCTAGGTAACAGGGGCATAGGGTGAAAGAAACTCTGCCCATTGTTTCTCGCCGGCGCCTGGGATCGAACCCAGGACCACAAGATCACAAGTCCAGCGTGCTGTCCGCTCGGCCGACCGGCTCCCTCGACCGGGATAGCAAAGAGTAGAGGACATATCCATTATTTGAAAATAAAACGCAAATCAGGTACTGAACTAGAACACTGTTTTCCGTTTTCCATCAAATAAAGTTATAATAGATCTAAATAAAATGAACGATATTTTTTTTAGACCGTAAATGAGCTTATATCCAGAATTCTAAACGGTTTAAAAATAATTTTAATCTGTAGCTTTCATTAAAATGTTAATTATTTATTTTTCATTACTCTAAATCAGACCGAGCGGGGAAGAGAAAGGGGGGGGGGGGGGGAAGGGTCACTGAAATTGAAATTGAAATAAGTTTATTGAGGTAAAATACACACAAAGGGATGAGGTAGCTCAAGCCATTCTCACCCCCGTTCAGTACAACGTGTTCATACATACATAGACACACATCACAAACAATAAACATATTGCCGAACATTCTGAGAGATAAACATATACATTTCCTCCTTTACACAAGTAGTATGTTAACAGACGTACACACAAACACTTTTATGACCAGGTATCTCGACAATTTGCAAGAGACATTCAGACAATTCAACAAAAGGTTACAATCTTTGGAGAGGTCACGGTCATGTCGAGTCGTTTAGTTTTTATTAGAGTAAAACACACACACACACACACACACACACACACACACACACACACACACACACACACACACACACACACACACACACACACACACACACACACACAAACCTTCTGGAATTCTATGATAAAATAACGAGGATAAGACAGGACAGAGATGGTTGGGCAGACTGCATATTTCTGGACTGCCAAAAAGCCTTTGATACAGTACCGCACATGAGACTGCTGTTCAAGCTCGAGAGGCAGGCGGGTGTGGGGGGAAAGGTCCTAGCATGGATAAGGAACTACCTAACAGGAAGGAGCCAAAGAGTTACGGTAAGGGGCGAGAAGTCGGACTGGCGAACAGTAACAAGTGGAGTACCACAAGGATCGGTGCTGGGACCAATTCTATTTCTTGTATATGTTAACGACATGTTTACAGGCGTAGAGTCCTACATGTCGATGTTTGCGGATGACGCAAAGTTGATGAGAAGAGTTGTGACAGATGAGGATTGCAGGATCCTCCAAGAGGACCTGAACAGGTTGCAGAGATGGTCAGAGAAATGGCTACTAGAATTCAACACGAGCAAATGTAAAGTTATGGAAATGGGACTAGAAGATAGGAGACCAAAGGGACAGAACATAATGAAGGGGAACAGCCTACCTGTAACGACGCGTGAAAGAGACCTGGGGGTGGACGTAACACCTAATCTATCTCCTGAGGCACATATAAATAGGATAACGACAGCAGCGTACTCTACACTGGCAAAAGTTAGAACATCATTCAGAAACCTAAGTAAGGAGGCATTTAGGGCGCTTTACACTGCCTACGTAAGGCCAGTCTTAGAGTATGCCGCCTCATCATGGAGTCCCCATCTGAAGAAGCATATAATGAAACTGGAAAAGGTTCAGAGGTTTGCAACGAGACTCGTCCCAGAGCTACGAGGGATGGGGTATGAGGAGCGCCTGAGGGAACTGTGCCTTACGACACTAGAAAGAAGAAGGGAGAGGGGGGACATGATAGGAACGTATAAGATACTCAGAGGGATTAACAGAGTGGACATGGACGAAATGTTCACACGGAATAGTAACAGAACGAGGGGACATGGATGGAAGCTTGAAACTCAGATGAGTCACAGAGATGTTAGGAAGTTTTCTTTTAGCGTGAGAGTAGTGGGGAAATGGAATGCACTTCAGGAACAGGTTGTGGAAGCAAATACTATTCATAATTTTAAAACCAGGTATGATAGGGAAATGGGACAGGAGTCATTGCTGTAAACAACCGATGCTCGAAAGGCGGGATCCAAGAGTCAATGCTCGATCCTGCAGACACAACTAGGTGAGTACACACACACACACTTTAGAAAGGCGGGGTCCAAGAACTAAGAGCTCGATCCTGCAGGCGCAAATACATTAGTAAATACACAAACGTACATACGTACGTGTGTGTATGTATGTATTTTATAAACTAGATGGGGTACTCGGCGGAGCCCGGGTCTCTCCCCTCACTCACAACACTTTTAAAACCAACTTCAGCTTCCGTACATCAACAAAATCAAATCTATGCTTATATCATCCAACCATATACACAACATCACACGAAAAAGATATACAGAATATTAAGTTCCTGTATCTCTAATGACATGCGACTATATCCATAACTTTATATTTCGGATAAATTAAATCCCATCTGCGACCTAAGCGTCGATATTCGAAGCCGTTTAAAAAATTACCTGATAAAAAAGTGCCCCAGCATTTTTTTTATCACTGGAGACTCGCCAAATGAATTTATTTTTTATTTGTTGGGAGTACACTATATTCAATGATTTTAATGTTGAGTAATGAACAGAGTGAGAGAGTGAGTGAGTGAGTGAGTGAGTGAGTGAGTGAGTGAGTGAGTGAGTGAGTGAGTGAGTGAGTAAGCGAAAGTGTGAGCCTCCAGCCTCCCTCATACTTTAACTCCTAACTACCCACCTCCTCCATCTATACAAGCACTCTTTTCTACCCCCTTCCACCTTTTCCCCTCTTCCTTTTCCCAGGTTCTTTCACACGCTCCCCCACCTATTCCTTTCCCCCTGGTCCCTCTTCTCCTCCTCCCTCCCTCCCTCACCTTGCTTACCTTCCATTGCAAGCCGACAGCCGCCTGGGCAGGTGTACACACACACACTCTGGGAATCTCCCCACAGGGGTGGGTATTTGGCCGGCCAATGGCTTCAACATGTCAGGACACACTGAGAATAGTAAATCCTCTTACCAAGTGAAAGAGGCTTCAGAGTATGGGGGAGAAACAAGGGAATGTCAGGGCCTTTGTTGCCAGCGTTGGTGCTTGCTACTCGTGTTACTGCTGCTGCTGCTGCTGCTGCTGCTGCTGCTACTAACGTTACTGTGGTGGTGCGGTTACTGATGTTAGTGACGGTGCTGCCACTGCCAGGTATTTAACAGAGGCGTCCATAAAAGAGAAGAATATAAAATAGTGAACAAAGGTTAAGAACGTGCGGGTAGCGGCGCCGACAGCCATGTGCGCACCACAAGTGCCAACCTTCCCGGCCAACCCCCCAGCCTACTAATATGGCCTCCCTAAATATCACTCCAAGAGATCTTTATTAGTATATATATTATAATATATATACACTAACGAGTTATTACATTCTTGTACAGCTACTAATACACATTGCGTTTCGGGCAAGTCCTTAATCCTAATTTTCACACACACACACACACACACACACACACACACACACACACACACACACACACAGGAAGCAGCCCGTAGCAGCTGTCCAACTTCTAGGTACCTAGTTAGTGCTAGGTGAACAAGGGAATCAGGGTGAAAAACTCTGCCCATTTATTTCCGCCTCCGCCGGAGATCGAATCCAGACCCTTAGTACTACGAACCCCGAGCGCTGTCCACTCAGCCGTCAGGCCCCAGATCTTTCTTCTCTCCATAGCAGGTTTTGACTCATTAAGATTCGCCCAGCGCTACATTTTTTTTACGCTGTCGACCCTACCGTAAAAATGTATGTGGTTTAGGGCAATACAAATCACTGCATTATTGACCCTCCACACGCCTTATGATTATCAGATCGGGATAAAACCCATAACCTCCTAGCTAAGATTTTAATACAAAATAATATTAATTTATTCGTAATATTACTACCAATGATAAAATCACATATATGACTGTTGGGTAAGAACACACACACACACACACACACACACACACACACACACACACACACACACACACACACACACATGTAACACACACACACACACACACACACACACACACACACACACACACACACACACACACACACACACATGTAACACACACACACACACACACACACACACACACACACACACACACACACACACACACACACACACACACACACACACACACATGTAACACACACAAACACACACACACACACACACACATGTAACACACACACACACACACACACACACACACACACACACACACACACACACACACACACACACACACACACACACACACACACACACACATGTAACACACACAAACACACAAGCAAACTCTATTCATAATTTTAAAATTAGATATGATAGGGAAATGGGACAGGAGTCATTGCTGTAAACAACCGATGGCTGGAAAGGCGGCGGGATCCAAGAGCCAATGCTCGATCCTGCAAGCACAAATAGGTGAATAGGTGAGTACACAGGCGCATGACACTCACGTACAAACTATTAAAACAAACAGACACAACGATGGAACGAGGCTATAGTCAGACAAGAAATGTTCAAGAGGGACACGGCGTGAAACTGTAGACACGCGTGAATGATAGCGACACCTGGAAGACGTCATCCAGTATGGAAGCAACCAACCCAGTCGACGGGTTTGGAAACACTGACTCAAGACACCTTAAAAGGAAACCTTGATACGAAACACTGAAGCCAGTGTACCCCCATTTAAGCAGCCGACTACTAAGAAGGCAGAGCTTAGGAGCTGAAGCTCGACACTATAATCGCATCGAGGTGAGAACACCCCATACAAACATTTTATGGATTATTGCTTTCTTATGAATTTCCATTTTGAACTCCGTTTTTTGTAACTTATTGTCTGTCTCTTCTGACCTCTCGTTTTTTTCTTGACACCCTCCCCCCCCCCTGTGTGTGTGTGTGTGTGTGTGTGTGTGTGTGTGTGTGTGTGTGTGTGTGTGTGTGTGTGTGAGAGTGTGTGTGTGTGTACTCACTTAGTTGTACTCACCTAGTTATGTTTGCGGGGGTTGAGCTCTGTGTATGTGTGTGTGTGTGTGTGTGTGTGTGTGTGTGTGTGTGTGTGTGTGTGTGTGTGTGTGTGTGTGTGTGTGTGTGTGTGTGTGTGTGTGTGTGTAGACCCCGTCTATACAGAAGACGACTGCACTGAATACTTAAGCTGCCAGACGCCCATACTGAATAGCCCTGATAACCATTCACTCCACCCACACATGTCACTCCACCCACATGTGTCACACCTGTCAAACCTACTCCCAGACCCACACCTATCACATACCCTCCACTATACTCCCAAACCTGTTTTACTCCCCCCCCCCCCTTCCCGCAAGTCACACCCCCTTGCTCATCCACACCTACCCACCCTATAGGGGGTGGATCATACGGGGCCTCGCGGCTGAGTGGACAGTGCTCTGGACTCATAAGAGTGAAACAGTAACTCATACGTCAGGCTGCGAGCAGCCGTGTCCAACAGCCTAGTTGACCACTCCGGCAACGAGGAGGCCTGGTCGAGGACCGGGCCACGGGGGACGCTAAGCCCCGAAATCATCACAAGGTAAGGTAGGGTCGTAGTCCTAAGGGCCCGGGTTCAATCCCCAGCAGAAGCCGAAACAAATGGGCAGTTTCTTTCACCCTGATGCTCCTGCTCACCTAGCAGTAAATAGATACCTGAGAGACACAGCTGCTACGGGCTGCTTCCTGGGGATGTGTGTGTGTGTTAGAGAAATATATGTAGTGGACATAATAGAGGAAAATAGACTGGTTAGAAACTGGGGGTCTTAAGAGCTAATAGCTCGATTCTGCAGGCATAAATAGTACACAAATATCACCCACAAAACATTCATGTTGTAGGAAATGTAGATGTTTATCTCTCAGAATGTTTGGTAATATGTTTGTGATGTGTGTATATGTATGTATTAACACGTTGTACTGAACGGGGTGAGAATAGCTTGAGCTACCTCATCCCTTTGTGTGTATTTTACCTCAATAAACTTATTTCAATTTCAATTTCCATGTTCAAAATGAGAAATATTAAAACGAAGAACAGAATTATGAGACATAAATGAGCAATGTAGACGTCAGGAAAACTTCAGCATAAGAAGTTACAAATGGAATGAATTAGGAGACATTGTTTAGTCAATTTCAGTTCAGTTTCAATATGAAATATGACAAACACGACGGAACAGAGTCGTGATTGACCGAAAGCAGGAAAGGCGGGGTTTAGGAGCTGACGTCCGACCCTAATGAAAGATTAATGAAAGAAACAGACTGAGGATTTACGTTAGAAATTTTAAAGCGAAGTGACCAGCATTGGAAAATAACTATAGAAGTTCAAATCAGGGAGGCGGCAATGCAGGAAAAACAGCGCCTGGAGAGAATAGTAAAACAGGATGTGAAAGTTTAAAGTTTTTGGCAGAAGGAAATGGAGAAAATTAGAGTAACTTAGGAGGAAAACCATTACAGGAATTAGACGCAAAATTGGAAAAAAAATTACAGAAGTTGGCAGACATGAGCAAAGCCTAAATGAAGGAGACAAGGGCTAGCCTGTGCCAGGAGTGGCTAGAAACCATTGAGGCTTATGTTGAGGTTATCTTGAGATGATTTTGGGGCTTTAGTGTCCCCGCGGCCCGGTCCTCGACCAGGCCTCCACCCCCAGGAAGCAGCCCGTGACAGCTGACTAACACCCAGGTACCTATTTTACTGCTCGGTAACAGGGGCATAGGGTGAAAGAAACTCTGCACATTGTTTCTCGCCGGCGCCTGGGATCGAACCCAGGACCACAGGATCACAAGTCCAGTGTGCTGTCCGCTTGGCCGACCGACTCCCCTTTTAGCTACACTAAAACCTGAACCCTGTGCAGACTAGAGTTGT
>NC_091164.1:10260554-10263054 GCF_040958095.1 Procambarus clarkii
CATACTAAAGCGTCCACCTGCCATCCCTTACCCTCCTAGCCATAGCCATTTGGTTGTAAAAAAGACATTTCCTCTCGCAGTTCTCTCCACCAACCATTCTCACACCGAAGAATGTTCGTCCAATAATTGGGTGCTCACTTTCCACGGAGGCTTCGTGTTGCGATCAGTTTGGACTACTCGACCTTGCCAACATATCTACATTTATGTCGGGATCAGGTCATCTTTCTCTTTCCTGCGGCAATGATGAATTGATCTCAACTGAACTATCAGTATAGTTCAGTTTTTTCAAGTCATGGATTACCAGGGTGGCAAATCCTCGGCCATTTGGGCGTGTAAGTTTACTCGCGGCAGGTGTGGCACGTCTTGATATTGATCTGTCTTGAGGTTATCTTGAGATTATCTTGAGATGATTTCGGGGCTTAGCGTTCCCGCGGCCCGGTACCTCGACCAGGGCCTCCTTTTTGTTATCCCCTCCCCCCCAGGAAACAGCCCGGAGTAGCTGTCTAACTCCCGGGTACCTATTTACTGCTAGTTGAACAGGAGCATCAGGTTGAAAGAAACTTTTTGCCCCATTTGTCTACGCCTCCAACGGGGATCGAACCCGGAACCTCAGGACTACGATTCCAACGCGTTGTCCACTCAGCTGTCAGACGCCCTCATGCAAAGGTAGTACACAAAATCCCAGAGCATTAAGGGATGGTGTTCTCCTTACATTCCTAACATATTCTTTGGAAGAAAGGGGTTGCGTCCTCGGCTCACAAAACAGTTGGGCACGTTCTCTTTCACTTGATGCCGCTGTTCACCTAGCAGAAAAATAGGTACCCGGGAGTTTGGCACCTGTTCCGGGATGCATCCTGGCGACGGTAAACATCCCTAGGGATGGGGAGGGTTCCTGGGCCCTAGGGATGGGGAGGGTTCCTGGGCCCTAGGGATGGGGAGGGTTCCTGGGCCCTAGGGATGGGGAGGGTTCCTGGGCCCTGAGGATGGGGAGGGTTCCTGGGCCCTAGGGATGGGGAGGGTTCCTGGGCCCTAGGGATGGGGAGGGTTCCTGGGCCCTGAGGATGGGGAGGGTTCCTGGGCCCTGAGGATGGGGAGGGTTCCTGGGCCCTAGGGATGGGGAGGGTTCCTGGGCCCTAGGGATGGGGAGGGTTCCTGGGCCCTGAGGATGGGGAGGGTTCCTGGGCCCTAGGGATGGGGAGGGTTCCTGGGCCCTGAGGATGGGGAGGGTTCCTGGGCCCTAGGGATGGGGAGGGTTCCTGGGCCCTAGGGATGGGGAGGGTTCCTGGGCCCTGAGGATGGGGAGGGTTCCTGGGCCCTAGGGATGGGGAGGGTTCCTGGGCCCTAGGGATGGGGAGGGCTCCTGGGCCCTAGGGATGGGGAGGGTTCCTGGGCCCTAGGGATGGGGAGGGCTCCTAGGCCCTCAATCAATTGTCTGACACTGACAATCAATTGTCTCACTACACCCTTCTACACAATCAATTGATCCCACTCCCCCTGTTCACAATTGATCCCACTACCCCTGTTCACAATTGATCCCACTACCCCTGTTCACAATTGATCCCACTCCCCCTGTGCACAATTGATCCCACTCCCCCTGTGCACAATTGATCCCACTCCCCCTGTGCACAATTGATCCCACTCCCCCTGTTCACAATTGATCCCACTCCCCCTGTTCACAATTGATCCCACTCCCCCTGTGCACAATTGATCCCACTCCCCCTGTGCACAATTGATCCCACTCCCCCTGTGCACAATTGATCCCACTCCCCCTGTTCACAATTGATCCCACTCCCCCTGTGCACAATTGATCCCACTCCCCCTGTGCACAATTGATCCCACTCCCCCTGTGCACAATTGATCCCACTACCCCTGTTCACAATCACAATCAGTCGATCATCCCGCACCCCGATCCAATTCTCCCAATCATTACTCCAAGAGATTCTCAAATCAAAGAGTCCCCTGCCCAACCCTAGAAACCCCACAGGCGCAGTCTTGCCGACCGCAGCAGCACTAGAGCAGAGCACACTTCTACCCCACCACCCTAGAAACCATCACATGCAACAATCGGCCTATACAATGGCCGATACAACTGCACATGTGATGAGGCTCTACAGAGATAGACCCCTGGGGAAAGGTTGGGGAAGCAAGAGGGGAGGGGGGAGGCGAGGGGAGGAGGGGGGGATGAGGGGTGATGGGTATGAGGTAAGGAGGGGAGGGGGGGGGGTTAGAGAGGGAGGGGGGGGGGAATCAGCGGTGAAGAAAGCGAGAGTCATGACCAAACAAGGGCCACAAAGGCGCTTGGTCAGGAAGGAAAGCAAGATTGACGGTCTTGCATATATCTACCCCCACCCACCCCCCTTCCTTTCTCCCCCCCCAAGACATTTTACCCCCCCCTCCCTCCTTTCTCCCCCTCCCTCCAGACATTTTCTCTCCCCTCTCACCCCCTCACCATTTTCTTTGCACACTAAAATGTATAAAAATAAACTCATGCTAACAATTC
>NC_091164.1:10265554-10273054 GCF_040958095.1 Procambarus clarkii
TTTAATAGGCCCTAAAACAGATACGGTAAAAATAAAAGAAAAATTATGAATAAGCAAAAACCCGAATGAGAACCAAAATTACTAAACACAAACACTTATCAACAAAGTTGACTTACATACAATCAAAGTAAAATAATACAATCAATATCAACCAAAACCACAGAACAAGTAAAATAAAATAAAAATATTAACACAAAAAATCATAGATTGATACAGAAAATTGATAATTATTACAAAATTGCGTCCTCCCCTCCACACACTCACTCACACACACACACACACACACACACACACAGACAGACACACACACACACACACACACACACACACACACACACACACACACACACACACACACACACACACACACACACACACACACAGCACCAAGCAACATATTCAAGACTCTCCTGTATCCATCACTAATGCACATTAATTCTCCTAATCCTCCCTCGTGCTTAAAATTTCCAGCATACTTGTCGAGCAGAGTCCTGTGTATGCAAGTATGGCAAAAAAAAAGCCTTCGTGGGCACGAGGAGCGTGGACAATGTGGTTTGTAAGAGCGGTGTTTGTGGTATGTGTGCTTGTGTCTGGGGTAAGGCCTTGGGCAGGCTTTAGTGGTTCACAGCGTCGCTCACAGTAGCTGGTAGTATTGTCTTTTGGCCCTTGATTGCACACGTCTTGATATCTGTGTATTTTGGAAACTAACACACACACACACACACACACCAGTTTAGGAATATGTACACCAGTTGATTGTCAGTTGAGAGGCGGGACCAAAGAGCCAAAGCTCAACCCCTGCAAGCACAAATAGGTGAGTATAGGTGAGTACACACACATTATTAGGTTATTAGGTGAGTACACACACACACACGAACTCCTGAGCTCGAGAAGCTCGGTAACCTGTACACTAGATTGATGGTTGAGAGGCGGGATCAGGGAGCCAGAGCTCTACCCCCGCCAGCACAACTAGGTGAGTACATGTGCATACTCACAAAAATGCGTTGTACTCGTACCAGTAGAAGGCAACCAAACAAGAGCGAGCACGCGCGCGCACACGATCATGAATTTGGAAACAAATCTTAGTAAGATGCAAGATTCCTTAGCAACGTTTTGGCATATAGAAATCTTTAAAATACACGAAAGCCCGATAGCCATCGTGTGTCTGATCACCGATCTGGTTAGTGAGTGGGCCGCTGGGACATTGATCCTGGGGACCACCTCAAGGAAACCCTACAATTTACTTGAGAAAAATGAACTGACACAGACTGCTGGAACAACAAGAAAGTACAGACCTCAGACCTTATTATGTCGCTTGTCAGTCACATGACAAGATGACTGATAAGACATAAGATGAAAAGTTGGGATTATTGCATCATGCTAGATTTCCAGAAGGCCTTCGATACTGTCCCACACTGAAGACAGTATAGCCTGGCCTACATATAAAAATAAAAACCGGCTGGAGTGATGAGGCAGGTTCTCAAATAAGTACAAAAATACCCGGCGGGTAAAAACCCGGAGGGTCGTGGTGAGAGGAATGAAGCTGAGCAACTGGCAAGGTTCTGCCGTGTTTAGTCTTGGATATCAGGGTGCTCTTGATGCATATAGATGACCTAACCCAAGGAATGGAGGTTCCAAAGCTTAGAAAAAAAAGGTACAGATAATAGGAGTCAGT
This sequence comes from Procambarus clarkii, assembly GCF_040958095.1. Lineage (NCBI taxonomy): Eukaryota > Metazoa > Arthropoda > Malacostraca > Decapoda > Cambaridae > Procambarus > Procambarus clarkii. The sequence continues at coordinate 10,267,230 of NC_091164.1, forward strand.
AAAATACTACAGGATAATCTAAGCATCAGGGACGGCCAAACACATGGACGGCTGGAATTCAATCCTAAAAAGTGCAGTACAATGGGAATGGAAAGCAAGATAATGAAGTTCAACTCAATATCACTGGAAAACAAAAGGAACAAAGTAAGACATGATCACAACATATAAGATTTTAAGACAAACGTTTCAACAGTGAAAACAAAAAAGGACACCGGAGGAAACTAACAAGGCAGTTAATTTATAAATAATAAATTCAGTATTTAAATCAAATGTAAGGAAGATTTCCTTTAACGTACAAGTGGAATGAACTAAAGGAAATACGAGAAAAAGTAACTTGACAGTTTTACAAACAGATATCAAACAGTATTAGATGAGAGAGAGCAGCTGCAGCTGACTGGTAGGTCTGCTGGTAGCCAGAAGCCTAGTGCTCAAGAGCTACATCACACACACACACAAACACACACACACACACACACACACACACACACACACACACACACACACACACACACACACACACACACATACATACACACACACACACACACACACACACACACACACACACACACACACACACACACACACACACACTTCTCAAACATTGATGGGATTACCAATAAAGCAAGTGAACTGGCAGAAAGGGTGCAAGAAGAAAACCCTGATGTAATAGGACTAACAGAAACAAAATTGTCAGGAGTCATAACAGATGCTGTGTTTCCAAAGGACTACTATATAGTAAGGAAAGAGAGGGAAGGGAGAGGAGGTGGAGGAGTGGCCCTGCTGATAAGGAAGGACTGGAGTTTTGATGAGATGGAAATTCCGGGCTGTGACGGATTCAGAGATTACATAACAGGAACTATAACAATGGGTGGACCTAAGATAATAGTGACAGTCATTTACAACCCTCCCCTAAATGACAGAAGACCTAGACAGGAGTTTGATAGGAACAACATGGCAACCATTAATATAATAGAGAGAGCAGCTTCAGTTGCCTGCAGGAATGGCTCAAGACTCTTAATCATGGGTGATTTCAACCATGGAAAGATAGACTGGGAGAATGGGGACCCACATGGTGGTGCAGATACGTGGCGAGCTAAACTCTTGGAAGTGGCAACAAGGAATTTTCTGAGCCAGCATGTCAAGGAACCCACAAGAATGAGAGGCAATGATGAACCAGCTAGACTCGACTTAATATTCACCCTGAATGAGTCAGAAATAAGGGAAGTCAAAGTTGAAGCCCCCATAGGAATGAGTGACCACAGTGTACTGACCTTTGAGTACTTGGTGGAGGTAGGGATAACCTATCCAAGGATGGGAGTGGAGGGGAAAAGACTGAATTACCGAAGAGGAAAATATGACGAGATGAGGAACTTCCTAATGGGAATACCATGGGAAACAGAACTTAGAGACAAGAATGTGCAGGTCATGATGGATATTGTCACCCAAAAGTGCCAGGAAGCTGCAGACAGGTTTATCCCCGTCCAAAAGGAGAAAAACGAAAAACAACAGAAAAACCCATGGTTCAACCAGGAATGTAAGGTAGCGAAACAACTGAGTAAAAGAACATGGAGAAACTACAGAAATAACAGAACACCAGAGAGCAGGGAGAGGTACCAGAGGGCCAGAAATGAGTACATCAGAGTGAGGAGGGAAGCAGAGAGACAGTTTGAAAATGACATCGCGAGTAAAGCCAAGACCCAACCAAAGCTGCTTCACAGCCATATCAGGAGGAAAACAGCAGTGAAGGAACAAGTGATGAAGCTGCGGAAAGGGGAGAACAGATACACAGAGAATGACAAGGAGGTGTGTGAAGAACTCAACAAGAGATTCCAGGAGGTCTTCACAATAGAACAAGGAGAAGCCCCTGCACTAAATGAGGAGGCGGCAACCTTGGAAACCTTGGAGGAATTTGACCTCACCAGTGATGAGGTCAAAAGGTGCCTGCTGGAGCTAGATGTGACAAAGGCTGTTGGGCCTGATAGAATCTCACCATGGATACTAAAGGAAGGTGCAGAAGCACTAAGTGTGCCACTCTCTATGGTGTATAACAGGTCACTGGAAACAGGAGACTTACCAGAAAGTTGGAAGACAGCTAACGTGGTCCCAATATACAAAAAGGGTGACAGGCAAGAGGCACTGAATTACAGGCCAGTTTCCTTAACTTGTATACCATGCAAGGTGCTAGAGAAGATCGTGAGGAAAAGGCTCGTAGAGCATCTGGAGGGAAATAACTTTGTAACGCACCACCAACATGGGTTCAGAGATGGTAAATCGTGCCTCACAGGTTTAATAGAATTTTATGACCAGGCAACGAAAATTAGGCAGGAAAGAGAAGGGTGGGCCGACTGCATTTTCCTGGATTGCCAAAAAGCCTTCGACACAGTACCCCATAAAAGGCTGTTAAAAAAGTTGGAGCAACAGGCAGGAGTAAAAGGGAAGGTGCTCCAGTGGATAAGGGAGTACTTAAGCAACAGGAAACAGCGAGTAACGGTGAGGGGGAAGACATCAGAGTGGCGAGATGTCACCAGCGGAGTCCCACAGGGCTCAGTACTTGGACCCATCCTGTTTCTAATATATGTGAACGATCTTCCAGAGGGTATAGACTCATTCCTCTCGATGTTTGCTGATGATGCAAAAATTATGAGAAGAATCAAGACGGATGAAGATAGACAGAGACTACAGGATGACCTGGATAAACTGGAGGAATGGTCTAGAAAATGGCTGCTGAAGTTCAACTCTGGAAAGTGTAAGGTGATGAAATTAGGCGAAGGGAGCAGGAGGCTGAACACAAGGTATCATCTGGGAGGGGAAATCCTGCAAGAATCAAATAGAGAGAAGGATCTGGGGGTTGATATCACACCGAACCTGTCCCCAGAGGCCCACATCAAAAGAATATCATCAGCGGCATATGCTAGACTGGCCAACATAAGAACTGCCTTCAGAAACTTGTGTAAGGAATCTTTCAGAACCCTGTATACCACTTATGTAAGACCAATCCTGGAATATGCAGCTCCAGCCTGGAGTCCATACCTAGTTAAACACAAGACAAAGTTAGAGAAGATTCAGCGGTATGCCACCAGGCTCGTCCCGGAACTGAGAGGATTGAGCTACGAGGAAAGGCTAAAGGAGCTGAACCTCACATCCCTGGAAAACAGAAGAGTAAGGGGAGACATGATAACCACCTACAAAATTCTCAGGGGAATTGACAGGGTGGACAAAGACAAACTCTTCAGCACGGGTGGGACACGAACAAGGGGACACAGGTGGAAACTTAGTACCCAGATGAGCCACAGAGACGTTAGAAAGAATTTTTTCAGTGTCAGAGTAGTTAATAAATGGAATGCACTAGGAAGTGATGTGGTGGAGGCTGACTCCATACACAGTTTCAAATGTAGGTATGATAGAGCCCAGTAGGCTCAGGAATCTGTACACCAGTTGATTGACAGTTGAGAGGCGGGACCAAAGAGCCAAAGCTCAACCCCCGCAAGCACAATTAGGTGAGTACAATTAGGTGAGTACACACACACACACACACACACACACAATATTAGATATTCAATATTCACAGATATTAGAAAGAACTTTTTTAGTGTCAGAGTGGTTGACAAATGGTATGCATTAGGCAGTGATGTGGTGGAGGCTGACTCCATACACAGTTTCAAGTGTGGATATGATAGAGCCCAATAGGCTCAGGAACCTGTACACCTGTTGATTGACGGTTGAGAGGCGGGACCAAAGAGCCAGAACTCAACCACCGTAAACACAACTAGGTGAGTACACACACACACACACACACACACACACACACACACACACACACACACACACACACACACACACACACACACACACACACACACAGGAGTGCTGCCAAACTACCGCTATGTACAGAGACCCACCAACATTGAGCAAGTAATGAAGACACATCGAGGTTACGAACTTTGCCCTCTGAACCGATCTAGTTACAGTGTAAATAAAGAGAGAAGAGAAGAGAAAAAAATGAACGAGGGTAGCCCCAAGAGGGGCACCACATACCCAGGAGGGCCACCACATACCCAGGAGGGGGCACCACATACCCAGGAGGGGCACCACACACCCAGGAGGGGCACGACATGCCCAGGAGGGGCACCACATGCCCAGGAGGGGGCACCACATACCCAGGAGGGGCACCACATACCCAGGAGGGGCACCACATGCCCAAGAGGGGCACCACATGCCCAGGAGGGGCACCACATGCCCAGGAGGGGCACCACATGCCCAAGAGGGGCACCACATGCCCAGGAGGGGCACCACATGCCCAGGAGGGGCACCACATACCCAGGAGGGGGCACCACATACCCAGGAGGGCCACCACATACCCAGGAGGGGCACCACATACCCAGGGGGGGAGGGCACCACATACGCATAGGGGCACGACATACCGAGGAGGGGCACCACATACCCAGGGGGGCACCACATACCCAGGAGGGGCACCACATACCCAGGGGGGGCACCACATACCCAGGAGGGGCACCACATGCCCAGGAGGGGCACGACATACCGAGGAGGGGCACCACATACCCAGGGGGGCACCACATACCCAGGAGGGGCACCACATACCCAGAAGGGGCACCACATGCCCAGGAGGGGCACGACATACCGAGGAGGGGCACCACATACCCAGGAGGGGCACCACACACCCAGGAGGGCCACCACATACCCAGGAGGGGCACCACATACCCAGGAGGGGCACCACATACCCAGGAGGGGCACCACATACCCAGGAGGGGCACCACATACCCAGGAGGGGCACCACATACCCAGGAGGGGCACCACATACCCAGGAGGGGCACCACACACCCAGGAGGGGCACCACATACCCAGGAGGGGCACCACATGCCCAGGAAGGGCACCACACACCCAGGAGGGGCACCACACACCCAGGAGGGGCACCACATACCCAGGAGGGGCACCACACACCCAGGAGGGCACCACATACCCAGGAGGGGCACCACATGCCCACCACGGGGCGGGGGGGCAGAGTTCGTGCACCGAGCGTCTAGGTAAACAGATCAGGGGGAAGGTGATCCATATAGACCTGTCCCGGTGCCTTCTCTTCATCAGGCGATTCAGTTCAGTTAAGTCAATTCATGACTTAACTAACAAACGTCTGACTTCATCTGTTCCCATTCTTAGTCTGCCTCGCCCTCAGGCTGACCCAGCCTTAGGTGTCACGCCATTAGGCTCAGACCTTGGGCTTCTTCTTGAGGTTATCTTGAGATGATTTCGGGGCTTAAGCGTCCCCGCGGCCCGGTCCTCGACCAGGCCTCATTTTTTGTTACACACCTCCAGGAAGCAGCCCGTAGCAGCTGTTTAACTCCCAGGTATCAATTTACTACTAGGTGAACAGGCTCATCAGCATGAAAGAAACTCCGTCCATTTGTTTCCGCTTCCATCGGAGATCGAACCCGGAACGTTAGGACTACGAATACCGAGTGCTGTCCACTCAGCCGTCAGACCTCTCCTGGCGAGAATATGCACTTAAGTTCCTTAAGGAGATGAGGAATAAACTAATTAAGCAAACCAGAGGCCAAAGAGCAGCCAATTTCCGGTTCCAGTGCCTCTGTGGCATCAACCAGGGGGAAAATGCCTATTATATCGTAGACATGCCCCCCCCCCTGCACAGTTGAATGAAGGTTTTTGAAGCGAGTGCCATATATGTTATATATATATATATATATATATATATATATATATATATATATATATATATATATATATATATATATATATATATGTCGTACCTAATAGCCAGAACGCACTTCTCAGCCTACTATTCAAGG
>NC_091164.1:10278054-10308054 GCF_040958095.1 Procambarus clarkii
ACGGTACTATAGTTGGTGACCTTGTCTATTTTCGATATAAGAATAACAAAAATAAGTACTGGAGTACTCTTTCCCCCCACAGTACCCTGGGGAGGGGGAGGGGGAGCTCAGCTTTTTCACGGTGGATGATTCGAGTTTTACTTTGTTGACTATTACACACTGGGTTCTGTTAGGAAATTGAAGATCCATCGTTCTATTTTTACAGTAATTCATTCTGAACGCCTTTTGTGTGCAACCTCCCTCTCCCCCACCCAGCAGAAACCTGCTGGACTCTCCCACACCCAGCAGAAGTCTGCTGAACTCTCCAAAACACCTCCCTCTCCCCCCACCCAGCAGAAGCCTGCTGGACTCTCCCCCACCCAGCAGAAGCCTGCTGGACTCTCCCTCGCCCAGCAGAAGCCTGCTGGACTCTCCACAACACCCCTCTCTCCCCCACCCAGCAGAAGCCTGCTGGACTCTCCCTCGCCCAGCAGAAGCCTGCTGGACTCTCCCTCGCCCAGCAGAAGCCTGCTGGACTCTTCCCCCACCCCCCTCCCCCCACCCAGCAGAAGCAGCCTGCAGGTCAAGTGAGCAATTCAATCCCACCAGAGGCGTCGGAGCTGCTAATTGCGTGACTAAGAGCACTCCACAACCCCTTCACCTGGTTGACGCCGTCTCCGGTACGCGGCCACCCGCCCGCTCATCATTTAATGCGACGGAAAGGCCATTTTTAATCCTTAATAATACTGCTCTCAGCAACAGTGAATAATATGGCAAGAGAAAAAGTTTCCATCTCAATACTAAATTATATGAATACAATTTCAGAATTATACTATAGAATAAAATTATATATATATATATATATATATATATATATATATATATATATATATATATATATATATATATATATATATATATATATATATATATATGCGAACAAGCCTGAACTATATTTTATTTTATGTCTAACTATATTTTAAAAGTTCATTTTAAATATATAAACATATTTATATATATAAATATATATACAAATATATATTTATATTTATATAAACTGAAAACTCCACACCCCAGAAGGATTCGAACTCAGACAGCCAGGAGCACTATGCACCTTGCCGTACCTGGTACCTTAACCACTATACCACACTGACTGTACAAAAAGTTGGTAGTCGTGAGACTATTTACCATTTTTTTATAATGTCAAGACACACACAACGGATAAATAGTCTCACGACTACCAAGATTTTTTGTACAGTCAGTGTAGTCTAGTGGTTAAGGTACCAGGTACGCCAGGGTGCATAGTGTTTCTAGCTGTCTGAGTTCGAATCCTTCTGGGGTGTGGAGTTTTCAGTTTATATATATATAAATATATATTTGTATATATATTTATATATATAAATATATATTTATATGTATAAATATGTTTATATTTAAAATGAACTTTTAAAATATAGTTAGACATATACACACACATACTAAAAGAATAGGTGGTGGTAGGAGAAGAAAATATCAAAGTATTCAGTGAGGATCCACAAGGTATTCTCTGAGTACTCTTTATTTTCTTCTCCGAGGCTATGGGTCTCTACACTTGCACCAGAGGTGGTACCCCTTTTAGGGTATTTATATATATATATATATATATATATATATATATATATATATATATATATATATATATATATATATATATATATATATAATATATATATATATATATATATTACACAATCATAGGAAACTATATAAATTGCAGAAATAAACTATAGAAATAAATTCAAAACAAATAAATCAAATCAAATAAGGAATAACTTCCAAGTTAAATAAACATAAACACTAACAAATTAACGAGCTAAACGACACGAAACAAAAATTAAAATGCACAACGTAAATAAAACAGTAAAACTGGCGAGCAATAATAAATGTAATTTTGGATCACTAAGCAAAGCAAATGCTGACGAGGAAAACTTCCTTCACTCTCCACAACCTCGGCGTGTTGAGCCGCCCGCCACACCCCACACAGTCACCTCCACCACCTAGGTTACCAGTCACATGTATACACACACACACATGGGTCACCTTCAGCACCTAGGTTACCAGTCACATGTATACACACACCCCACACAGTCACCTGCACCACCTAGGTTACCAGTCACATGTATACACACACCCCACACAGTCACCTGCACCACCTAGGTTACCAGTCACATGTATACACACACCCCACACAGTCACCTGCACCACCTAGGTTACCAGTCACATGTATACACACACACACACACATGGTCACCTGCACCACCTAGGTTACCAGTCACATGTATACACACACACAACACCACACCCCACACAGTCACCTGCACCACCTAGGTTACCAGTCACATGTATACACACACCCCACACAGTCACCTGCACCACCTAGGTTACCAGTCACATGTATACACACACCCCACACAGTCACCTGCACCACCTAGGTTACCAGTCACATGTATACACACACCCCACACAGTCACCTGCACCACCTAGGTTACCAGTCACATGTATACACACACACACACACATGGTCACCTGCACCACCTAGGTTACCAGTCACATGTATACACACACACAACACCACACCCCACACAGTCACCTGCACCACCTAGGTTACAAGTCACATGTATACACACACACACACACCACACACAGTCACCTGCACCACCTAGGTTACAAGTCACATGTATACACACACACACACACCCCACACAGTCACCTGCACCACCTAGGTTACAAGTCACATGTATACACACAGCTCGTCAACGGATTTTAATACCCAGCTAACCTTACCCCAGTATAGCCTAACCTAACCCAACCGAGCCTAACCTAGGCTCGTATACCTCCTAAGCAAACGATGTATACCATTTTGATATACAGGAAACAAACTTTCCCTAAGAGGCTTGTGGATGATTAGACGACCACACCCCTACACCTGCACCAGCTGCATCAGTAACTACTTCACAAAAGGCGGAGCAGTGAAGTGGCAGCAAACACTACCAATATCATTAAATCAAAGTAACCGCGAGTGTTCAAGTAGCTATATAAGTGACAGTAGCAATTAAATACTCAAGCAAGGAAGCAGTACAAACAACAGGCGCCAGGAACGGTGTCCGTCGCCCCAAGACGTTAAATCTGCCTTCAAGTCTAAAAAGTTCAATATGACCCTCAGTCTCCCTAGATCGGCTCTCCCAAGACATCCTGGCTGCAAAATAGTCGGGTTCGAACCCTGGGTAGGGCACACGCACTGAACTGCTCGTCCCCCTGCTCATCCAACAGTAATTGGTGACTAACTGTAAACCTATTTCAGGGTCGCATTCCAGGCAAAATTAGAAGAATAAAACTTGAGCTGAACTGTGTGTTAAGAGCCATAAGATCCCGCTAAGTCAAGCAATCGGCTGCTCCTATACCTTACCGTGCGATGATTTCGGGGCTGAATGTCCCCCGCGGCCCGGTCCCCGACCAGGCCTCCTGCATGCACCTGTGATAATAAATGCCGTTGCCGACATGCCAACACTGTGGTAGGGGCACTCACCTGGTGTGGTGACCTGGACGCCCACCCTGGGATAATGTCGACACTTACAGCGCCAGGGTATTGATAGGAGACCGACGGGGCGTGAATAGAAGATCCCGCGAGCGATTACTTGGATTATTTATTCCGTTAATGCACCACTTTCAACGTTCATTTACGAGGGCAGATAGTGTTTGTGGCACATGCTAAACACACGTCCGTTTCACAAAGCATCGATTGCAATCCGACGATACACGCACATTTAAAGGTTCACTTAACAGAACGCTTTGAAAAAGGTTCACTATCATATACAATCACTTACAACATAACAATTCCTGGTGGTCGGGGTGCACTATACCTCGCCAGGCGGCAAGAGAGCCCCTCCAACAAACACTGCGAGAGTTGGCAGGTGCCGAGAGACACTACAGATACACACACACCACAAGTGCTCACAGCAACCAGTCTCTCTCTCTCTCTGTCTCAACGGAGGCGAGCAGCAGGCGACCTTTCTCCGCCGCGGCCACACGCACACTGACTGTCGTCTCCGTGGAGCTGCTGCTAGCAGCAGCTTCGCGCCCCCAGAGTCTGGCTCGCTGCGCCCTCAGGAGACTGGAGCGGGTGCTGAACTTGCAGGAAGAGGCGGCAGGAGGAATATGGGGACACAAAAGAGAAGGGAAGAGGAAGATAAGCGCCCTGTTGGGAAGCAACAGCGTTGGTGGAGGTGGTGGGGAGGCGGGGGAGACAAATTGGAGGTACAGGTGGGTACCGAACAGGGAGAGGACAGGTAGGTGCCTCAGGTAAAACTAGAGACTGAGGAAGGAACACACGCTGGTACCCACAACGGGGAGGAAGACAGTTTGCCTCAGGTGAACACAATCTTAAGGGGCCGCCTCAGCTTTGGAGGTACTGGGAGGGAAGGAGGAGGGAGGGGAAGGTGGAGGGAGGGAATGAGGTGGAGGGAGGGGAAGGTGGAGGGAGGGAATGAGGTGGAGGGAGGGGAAGGTGGAGGGAGAGACAGAGAGAAGGGCCAGGGAGAGACAGAGAGAAGGACCAGGGAGAGACAGAGAGAGAAGGGCCAGGGAGGGAGAGACAGAGAGAAGGACCAGGGAGGGAGAGAGACAGAGAGAAGGACCAGGGGAGGGAGAGACAGAGAGAAGGACCAGGGAGGGAGAGAGACAGAGAGAAGGACCAGGGAGGGAGAGAGACAGAGAGAAGGGCCAGGGAGGGAGAGAGACAGAGAGAAGGGCCAGGGGAGGGAGAGACAGAGAGAAGGACCAGGGAGGGAGAGAGACAGAGAGAAGGGCCAGGGAGGGAGAGAGACAGAGAGAAGGGCCAGGGAGGGAGAGAGACAGAGAGAAGGGCCAGGGAGGGAGAGACAGAGAGAAGGACCAGGGAGGGACAGACAGAGAGAAGGACCAGGGAGGGAGAGACAGAGAGAAGGGCCAGGGAGGGAGAGAGACAGAGAGAAGGGCCAGGGAGGGAGAGAGACAGAGAGAAGGGCCAGGGAGGGAGAGAGACAGAGAGAAGGGCCAGGTAGGGAGAAATAGAGAGAAGGGCCAGGGAGGGAGAGACAGAGAGAAGGACCAGGGAGGGAGAGCCAGAGAGAAGGACCAGGGAGGGAGACACACAGAGAGAAGGGCCAGGGAGGGAGAGAGACAGAGAAGGGCCAGGGAGGGAGAGACAGAGAGAAGGGCCAGGGAGGGAGAGACAGAGAGAAGGGCCAGGGAGGGAGAAACAGAGAGAAGGACCAGGGAGGGAGAGACAGAGAGAAGGACCAGGGAGGGAGAGACAGAGAGAAGGGCCAGGGAGGGAGATACAGAGAGAGAAGGGCAAGGAGGGAGAGGCAGAGAAGGGCAGGGAGGGAGATACAGAGAGAAGGGCAGGGAGGGAGAGAGACAGGGAGAAGGGCAGGGTGGGAGAGAGAGACAGAGAAAGAAGGGCCAGGGAGGGAGAGACAGAGAGAAGGGCCAGGGGAGGGAGAGAGAGACAGAGAGAAGGGCCAGGGAGGGAGAAAGACAGAGAGAGAAGGGTCAGGGAGGGAGAGAGAGACAGAGAGAAGGGCCAGGGGAGGGAGAGAGAGACAGAGAGAAGGGTCAGGGAAGGAGAGACAGAGAGAAGGACCAGAGATGGTGACCAGGAAGGACGGAGGAAGAGTAGGGCCAGAAGACACGTATGAAGGAGGGGGAGAAATAGCTAGAGGAATGGAGGAAGGGACAATAGAGAGGAAAAATATCATGTGAGTGGGAGAGGAGGACAAGTGCCTCCTGAGTGGGGGCAGAGGGGTGGAGGTGTATGGGAGACAAAATAGTAGTAGTGGTGGTGAAGGTGATGACTGCTGATGGAGGCATGGTGGGGGATGGTGACGACAGTGATGGTGGAGGAGAGAGTGACATTTGTGGTTAAGAAGCAGCAGCATCATACAGGGAAGACTTGGAGGAGAAGGAGGAGAAGGAAGGGGTAAAGGGAGGGGTAAATAGGAGGATGAGAGAGGAGACAAAAAGACAAGAGCAGACGTGGAAAAGGGTCTTTGGCCTCTGCTGAACAATGAGATGAGCGAGGCTTGTGATCGGACGTTCTAGTGTTCACGTGTGCACGACAGAGGCAGACCAGAGGGAGACAGAGAGAGAGAAAGAGGGAGACAGTATAACCGACAATAGCCAGGTCGACCCGGTCTCTTATTTGTTCGTGTGATTTTGTCTGTCTGCCGCTGTCTCTCACGTCTGTCTTTGTCTCTGTCCAGGTCTCACCAACACCGCTGTCGTCTTCTACACGTCCTGCCCGTCTCTCCTCTTCCCTGTAACCATCTTGAGTGCTTGCTACCTTCATTACTGTAAGGATCTCCGCACTATCTCCTTCCCTCACCCTCCCCATCTTCCCTACATACACTCTCCCAGTACACATCTTCCCCCCCATCTCCCCAACAACCACCCATTCCATCTCTCCCACCCCCCACATACACCTCCCTCCCACTATTACCCCCCTCCCTCACCCTGTCCAAATACCTTCCCCGTATCCCATCACTAACCAATAAGGTACTCCATTCAAATTTATCTGAATATGCGTTTTGCATGTCAATATTTGATTACACTAGTATATTAATGGATGCTAAACTCTACAGACTCTGGGAAGCACCGACTCTGAAGGGGTGTAGAGGCCGATGACACTCGCCATAAGAAACATTTGTAAGTATGCAAAGGTTTAATGAGACTAGCCTCAAGCGTCTGTCCTCCAACTGTGGACAGAGACGTTCTCTTTTACACATATGACTAGAAGGGGCAGCTGATGATGCGCAGGTCGACGCGGTGTGTGTACTCACCAGTTTGTGCTTGCGGGAGGTTGAGCTCTGGCTCTTTGGTCCCGCCTCTCAACTGTCAATCAACTGGTGTACAGGTTCCTGAGCCTACTGGGCTCTATCATATCTACATTTGAAACTGTGTATGGAGTCAGCCTCCACCACATCACTGCCTAATGCATTCTACCTGTTAACTACTCTGACACTGAAAAAGTTCCTACTAACGTCCCTGTGGCTCATTTGGGTACTCAAGTCTCCACCTATGTCCCCTTGTTTGCGTCTCATCCGTGTTAAAAAGTTTATCCTTATCTACTGTCAATTCCTCTGAGAATTTTGTAGGTAGTGATCATGTCTACCCCTACTCTTCTGTCTTTCAGTGTCGGTATCAGACAACTGGTCGTGATGTGTGGCTTTTAAGTAGATTTTAAACTCTGATTTTAAATTAAGAAGATTCTCAAGTAGATTTTAATGGGACAGAGTCTTAAGATCACTCAACATATCACACGGAAATGTTCTTGGCACATTGTTGTGGAATGTTTTCTTCAATAATCTACCGAATGTTGACCAGACCACACACTAGACGGTGAATGGACGACGACGTTTCGGTCCGTCCTGGACCATTCTCAAGTCGATTTGTTCCATCGACTTGAGAATGGTCCAGGACGGACCGAAACGTCGTCGTCCCTTCACCTTCTAGTGTGTGGTCTGGTCAACATACTTTAGCCACGTTATTGTGACTCATCGCCTGCAAATCTACCGAATGCTAAACATGCGACTGACGGATTAAGAATTTCTCTGGTCCAGAGAGATTGGCACTGAAAAAAAAACATGTAGATCGTTAACTTTTGGGTATGTATTCAAATCTTGGCGCGTCGCCAAAAAGAAGTTAAACAGGAGGTGGCGAGTCTTTGTGACCCAACCGGATCACAAGACTCATCCCAAGAGAAGAGAACACCTGTATATTCCACACTTGGGTCAGAAGAGTGACCTCATACCACACAGCAATTTGTGACCCTCGTCGACCAAAAAAATTACAACTGTTTTGATTAACCAGAAACATTCGAGCCCAAACAACCCACCTAACATAGCGTGACCGATGTTATTTTTTTTTTTTTACAAAAACGTATTTTGACGAATTGGTCGAGTTCGTAAAAAATGCGAAGTATTAGGCGAGAATTCCCTTGAAACACAAACCGAAACTATCTCTATTTTCCGCTTGTTACAACTTGTAATAAAGTTGTTACATCTTGGCTTAACGTGTTTATGACGTATTAGAACGTTGTTACAACTTGCTATATTGGTTGTTATAACTGGTTAGGAGGTGTTAAAACTTGTTCGAACGTTGTACCAACGTCGTAGTTTCGGTGTGTTTGGCGGGAAGACAGTTGTGTAGGCGAGAGACGTGCAGGAAGTAACAGCCGATGATTGTTCTCGGACCTTTACGTCGACATCAGAGGAAACGTCTAAATTTATTGACTGTGGGAACCGACCTGTGAGATTTATATTTATTTAATTTATATGAATTTATATTTACGTTAATTTATATACTTCGATAGCAATTTGTATAATGATAAGTGGACTGTATTTCTGCAATAATCTCATAATCTCACAAATCGATCCTCTACACATTAGGGGGGGTTTATATTAATTTAATTTATATATATGCAGCCAATCAAACTACAGTATTAGACTACACACATTGGAGAGGTTCCTTATCTTATAGTACAGCAGGTCTTAGTCCACCAGGTATAACTAGGGTGTAGACACCACATTTTCCCTCTTTGAGGTAGCTTCCATCACCCTGGTAACTGATGCACAAAGCATGCTTCCTCGTCTTGACCTGTTAAAAGGGCGCTAGCTGTAAAGCCAGAATCCTATATATGACAGGTATATCAGAGAACACTGTACATGGAACAATGAAGACCTGGCTTAATTACCTTTAGTATGAGGCTATATCGTGCTCTAAATGGCTCACCCTATATACACTGACATTAATGGCCACAAATGAGAGATAAATGGGTTTCGGAAGAACACTTAACTTGATTTGTTGACAGCGAGTTGATAACGGTACACCTTTGGTTTCCATAACACTACGTCCAAGTAAATTAACAGGAGCCGAATTTGCTCCCGTGAGCCTCTGTGGTCTCAATATAAACAATGGCTGCCCCTCCTTCCTCACTGACGCCTGGCTTACATTGTCCAGATGACAGAAAGTGATAGAAGGGTCACATTTACTCTACTTTAATATTGATAATTAAGTTAATTTATATGAGATGTTTTTATGATGGTAAAGTCCAAAGACTAATGTATTTAAGAATAATTCCCACCATAATAGGTGGAGAATTTATAATAGTATGTGGTGATGATATCCCGTTTCCTATAGACGGTAATTCAACTACAAGTTACGTTTTCTATGGTTAACTTGTTTATACAATACAGCTCTTATCTGTCTGTATGATATTATTATTAAATGGTGTCGGATTTTCCGACATAATTCCCCAGGGGCTGCTCACGGGTCGAAGTCCTATTTAGAACAGACGAACACCGATACTCCTCCTTCGAATTATTAGATTAATTTGATGTTAGTAGTTAGTAATCACACATTTGTGCATCTGTTCGTACAGGACGGATGTCCCGTACTAGAGTTGCAGGGGTTAGAAGTCTAATGCAATTTCATTTCCCTGTCAACTCTTGAAAGGCTAATATTCAAGCCTAATTACTTATTATTTAACCCAGAAGACTGGATGTGATCAAGTACTACAGTCAAGTATGATTCAGGAACTGCAGTGAGATCAGTGACATTAGATATAACTTGAAGTTTGTTCAGGTAACTGGTCACTGATATATAAACACTGAGGCCCATGGAATACATCTTGATTAAATAATAAATGTATCAAATCAGTCATCAGATTTATTGGGGTTTAATTTAGTTAATTGATTCAGAAGATTGAATAGCTCATCATTAAAGTAAAGTATGGTTCTGAGACTGCAGTGGGTTCAGTGACATTGGTCGCAGTGACTTGTAGCTGTTTTAGGCTACTGTTCACTGATTTGCCACTGAGGCCTCATGAACTCATCTTCAGCTTTAAATGATGATACTAACATCAACCTCTGTTACTATAGTCAGCTGTAATCTCCTTAGTATAATGCTACTGGAGAAATATAATCAGCTGACAAATTTAGATTTCTACTGGTATTGTTTATCTGCAGGCATAGGTCTCCTCAGGCTTGATACTGGGCCTGAGAGTAATTTACCTCCTGCAGAGTTTAACATGGTTATGCCCTGATATTTAGTAGGGCTACCGATGAATCGATGACAATAGTCTGTCCCTACAAGGAGACCGAAGTCAGTGAGGTGATCAGACTTAATATTATCTGCCAATTTTATTCCTCTATTTCTCAGGAATTTGGCTGTTGCTCTCAGACCTTGTACTTGTAGGTCTACTGGTATTTTGTCCACCACAATGGCTTGTACTCGACAGACGTACCTGCCTAAGCGTACTGATGGTTGTACCACCTGGTAGACTTGAGGTCCTGCATCTGTTACAAACCCTGAGATGTTGAATGACATCTGGGCTACAGGCTTTAATTGTAGTTCATCTGCCAGCTTTTTAGTGACATATGTTCTCTGGGATCCTTGGTCAAACAACCCACGGGTATGGACCTTGGCCCTCTTATTCAGGATGGTAATTTGGGCAGTAGGCAAAGTTGTATTACCTTTAGACTTTGCCGATTGGACACTCTTTGTTTGTTGCACCTTGCAGTACTGTACTGTGGTGGGAATGCTATCTTCCACCTTGGGTCTTGAATACGTTAATTTCGTATATTTGCACAGCGCTGCATGGTGCCTACCTCTTCTACACCTGTTGCAGGTGTTGAATTGGGTATCACAATAGTCTATGTTGTGTGACTTGAGACACCTTGCACATCTCCCTAATTCCTGGAGTCGCTCAATACGAGTGTCTCTGGTTGGATAATTAGCACAACAGTATGTTGAATGTTTCTTTTTGCAGAACATACATGTCCCCCAGCCTACTGCACGTTTGGAAGTTACCGGTTTGGGTGAACTAGTAACAGTAGGCTTGGAGGATTCTGCTGCATTGTCAGATTTTCTGCAACTTGATGTTTGAGTAATTGACTGATGTTTATTTGGGGTAGTTGTTTTACCCTTTAATTGTCTATTATTTTCTATTTCTGAAGGCTTGCTAGAGGCTTTAACTTTCTTATTTGCACGTCGTTTGTTTATGATGGAATGTAAACCTTCAGTGATGTCCTGTACTGTCAGGATGGTGTTATGTTGATGTGCATATAATTCATCTAGTATATCGCTGGACAATTTTCGTTGAAGGACTACTTTGGTCATCCATTCACTAGTAGTTATATCAACCTTAAGACTGAATGTTCTTAGTAGTGACTCAAACTCCATGCTGAAGGATTGTAATGAGTCAGCAGTCTGATCAGGTTGAGGTAAATCCAGCAATTGTAGTACTAGATGTATGACAGTTCTCTCATTGCCAGCATTATTCCTAGGAGGCTGGACTGGGAAATTAGTGCTGTCGCTATTTTCATTTACATTTTCTGCTACTGGTTCAGCTTCACCTCTAGTTTGGAGGCATGTTAACTTAGTGGCTTCAGGTATTGGGTTTTCAGAATCCACAGAGACTGTGAATAAATTGTCTGAGAACTGCTTAATTTCTGGTGGTATAATATTAGGTGAAGCTGTAGTGGGTGAAGCTTTACTGGGTGAAGCTTTATCCTTGTTGATTAAAGGATCTAATCTGGCTTGACATTTATTCTCAAAAAGATCCAGATCATCCATAACATTATCTACTTTATTTGATGTACTTGCTATTTGTTCTGATTCAATTATCCTGTGTAAATGTTCCAACCTGCCTTGAGTTTCTTCTTCATATTGTGCAAGGTCAGACAGGAATGGTTCCACATCTTCAACTACTACGTCGTCGTGGACTTGATTTTGGTAAGATTTTCTATTTGCTTTCAATATATGCAATTGGGTTTGAATCTGTAACAGTGGTATTTTCAACCGACGACAATTAATTACAGGCTCATATAGCAACTGTTCATATTGGTTGAGATCTCTTGTTAGTTGGCGTTTACTTGCTACTAAAGCACGCTTTCCTTTCTGTGGATTAGTCATGGTGACTTGTTAATTGGGCACCACTGGCTCATAAATTGTGAGCAAGTACTGATGGTAGCCTAGGATAAAATTTCTGCAATCGCTAGGCTGTAATCCTACCTCTACTAGAGGTTAGCACTTAAAATTAATACACATTATATATACAATCATACACACTAATGATTTGAGTGATAAACCAGTGTCATGGAAGTACCTTTAGGTTAGCTCTTCTATATCACCCTAGGATGGAATAGACACTAATTAATCACTCAAAGCTGTAATGATCATAAGTATATTATTATATATACAACTCAATTCGAGTTGATAAAAATTACACCCAAAATAGGGTCTGGACCATTCATTAATGGTGTTAAGTTGTTCAATATAGTACAACTGACTATGGTAATAATGGGACTAGGATGAACGATAATAGTTCAACTAGTCAGTGGTAATATCCTACCCTGTTGTGGGTTGGCAATTAGTAAATATTATACTGTGATCACTAGTGCAATATATATTAAATAATTCTCTATTTTGGAGAAATAATATACACAATTATTGATAATAGCCTCTTAATTAGCCTCTATAAAACTTCTAATATTATCTAGAAGTATTAAATATTATTAGTGACCTCGCGAAATAACTCCACAAAATTCGTGGATAATCTCTCGCGAAATTTAACACCACGAAATCAGTGAACAATCTCACGAAGACCCCAGCCACTAATTTGGCTGGCTTCTATATTAGCGCTGTCATTTCACAGAATAACACGCCACCAAATATCTGTGGGTGTGCATGAAACCGCTGACTAAGGCTGATCTGAACTGAGGGAGGCTCCTGAGCTCCCTCGAGGCTACGCTGCCGTCTTTGACTGCTGGCTTTGTATAAATCACACTGCACTAGTATATTTAATGAATCCACTGGTTAACTGGTTCATCCGGTACTAAGATGACCAAATGTGGGTTCAAAGGATCAAATAATCCGTCATCCGGTTCGAAGATGACCAAATAATGTGGGAACCGACCTGTGAGATTTATATTTATTTAATTTATATGAATTTATATTTACGTTAATTTATATACTTCGATAGCAATTTGTATAATGATAAGTGGACTGTATTTCTGCAATAATCTCATAATCTCACAAATCGATCCTCTACACATTAGGGGGAGGTTTATATTAATTTAATTTATATATATGCAGCCAATCAAACTACAGTATTAGACTACACACATTGAAGAGGTTCCTTATCTTATAGTACAGCAGGTCTTAGTCCACCAGGTATAACTAGGGTGTAGACACCACATTTTCCCTCTTTGAGGTAGCTTCCATCACCCTGGTAACTGATGCACAAAGCATGTTTCCTCGTCTTGACCTGTTAAAAGGGCGCTAGCTGTAAAGCCAGAATCCTATATATGACAGGTATATCAGAGAACACTGTACATGGAACAATGAAGACCTGGCTTAATTACCTTTAGTATGAGGCTATATCGTGCTCTAACCGGATCACCCTATATACACTGACATTAATGGCCACAAATGAGAGATAAATGGGTTTCGGAAGAACACTTAACTTGATTTGTTGACAGCGTGTTGATAACGGTACACCTTTGGTTTCCATAACACTACGTCCAAGTAAATTAACAGGAGCCGAATTTGCTCCCGTGAGCCTCTGTGGTCTCAATATAAACAATGGCTGCCCCTCCTTCCTCACTGACGCCTGGCTTACATTGTCCAGATGACAGAAAGTGATAAAAGGGTCACATTTACTCTACTTTAATATTGATAATTAAGTTAATTTATATGAGATGTTTTTATGATGGTAAAGTCCAAAGACTAATGTATTTAAGAATAATTCCCACCATAATAGGTGGAGAATTTATAATAGTATGTGGTGATGATATCCCGTTTTCTATAGACGGTAATTCCACTACAAGTTACGTTTTCTATAGTTAACTTGTTCATACAATACAGCTCTTATCTGTCTGTATGATATTATTATTAAATGGTGTCGAATTTTCCGACATTGACTAAAAACAGCATCAATATTTGCCTTCGGGAGCCGATGGCTATTACCATCAGTGGCTGAGAAAATAAAGACCATGTGATAACTGGGACTGCTTTATGTAACAACTGGGACAAGCCTACGGATGAGTGATATAAATTTAGTGTTCAGTGATAAAGTAAACATTCTGGAGGAATTCAGTTTGATTATTCAATGACCCTGAATTATCAGTGTGAATCTTACTGAACGTAGCCTGGAACCACTCAAACACTTTACTGGACAAAGTCGTACTTCATACCTTCTTAGCAGCTGAGGTTACAAATATTATGGGAAGAAAAAGTTTACTTGTTCCTTAACTATTCACTTTTCTGGGTGGCTTACTGTAACAAACTAGGCTGGTTGTAAGAATTATCCAGAGTGGTTTATCGACAAAAGAGAATGGGAAGCTGAGCCGCGTGGTGACCTGGGACCTGACCCCAGGGGAATTCGCGGTGAAAATAACATCGACGCTTTGTTCATAGCTTCGTATAATGAACCATCCTATAGTATTCAGTAATTTAGAGAAATTAGCCTTTATTTATTTTGTATTAAAATTGTATTGTATAATAGTACTGGGTACAATATCAAGAGTATTCTAATTATTGAGTTTAAGTCACCATCAGTGACGTCACGAATCAGATCTAAGTTGTAAGGCGGAGTGACCGGTGGTCATAGGTCATCAGGGTTGACATGTCTAATATTTCTCAAAGTTCAATTAACCATTTTGGGGATCGGGAACAGCTCTGCCGTTAGATGTTTGTGTAATTTAATTTCAGTAAAATAATGCAACCAGTCTGGATCAATTCAGTACAAACAGAGGTTAATTGTTATAACTTAAACCTTGCTAAGTAACTGGATAAGCGATGCGGAACAATACAATGCTCTAGTCTGGGGTAGACCAGACGAGGAAGAGATCAGTGTGGACACCAGATCAACTGGGAGAGGTCAAACATCTTACCTCTCTCTCCCAAGACCAGCCCCCAACATCTAGAGCTGGTCGCCCAAGGTATAGTTGCTATTGTTAATTGTAGGGATAGTCTTCTCATTTGCCATTCAGGTCAAGTAGGGAGTGTTAAAGTGACAGGGAGTGAACATATTTAGATTTTGTTTTAGTTTTTTTCTTTTAATAAATTAATTAGTTAAGAATTTGCATTTTTATTATTTCCATGTGTTTATGTGTATACTTGTCCTGGTCACGTGGTCCACACGAGGCAGAGTTGAATTGGGCGCCGATTCTAACATCGAATCGGAATTCATCATCCCCGTCTAATTAATTCCACACTCAAGTTTCCGAGGTTATAAACTACTAGTGGGGATCAAGCCCCAAGGTTGATTAATTAGCATGATCGATCCAGACCTCGATCATTGTTCTGTGTTACTGGTCTGGTGGTGGCGGCGGAGGCGACTCTAGGGTTTTGCTCAAAGCCTAGGTCACGTCATACTGGGTGTAGAATCCTAAGTCGGTCAATCGTCTTAGGACCACGTGGCGTGGAGTTGGCTTTGGTAAAAGTTTTGGAGTCCCTTGTAGAGAATAAAAAGTAAGAATACGGGTAGAGGGGGAGTAGAAGGAAAGATAAGATAAGGAGAGGAAACCCTACCCGGGGTTACATTACTTTCCATCCTTTGACTAATTTCTGGATAAGGTAGAACACCTATTCTGGCAGGATTGACTAATTCATCAGTCTTCAACCCCGGAAAATGTGAGCGGCATTACTGTTATGTATAAGCCAATGTCCTCAAGTTGACCAAACCACACACTAGAAAGTGAAGGGACGACGACGACGTTTCGGTCCGTCCTGGACCATTCTCAATCGACTTGAGAAGAATGGTCCAGGACGGACCGAAACGTCGTCGTCCCTTCACTTTCTAGTATGTGGTTTGGTCAACATATTTCAGCCACATTATTGTGACTCCTCGTCTCCAAACGTCCTCAAGGTTTCCCACTTGTCCCAGCTTTATGGCTAACCAGAAGACGACTATTGCAACACAAGACGTGGGAGATATATAAATGGACTTCCTTCAAAACAACCAGTGTTCTACTTACCCCTCAGGCCGTGCTGACCAAGACAGCAGAAGGCACGTAAATCGGCCTTAAAGCCACAACAATCTGAAAAATCAACCCCAACCAAAAATAATTAATGTTTGTTTTGTAAATACTTCCTTAGTTTGCATTTTAATGAAACAATAACAATAAAGAGAACAGAATAGATCAAGAAAAGTGTATAAACAAGAGGGAAGAACACACATCTGAAGAACTAAATCTAAGATAACATTGAGGGTGTTCACAAATCACACGGAACAGTTCCCATAGAACAGTAGGGAGCCGGTCGGCCGAGCGGACAGCACGCTGGACTTGTGATCCTGTGGTCCTGGGTTCGATCCCAGGCGCCGACGAGAAACAATGGGCAGAGTTTCTTTCACCCTATGCCCCTGTTACCTAGCAGTAAAATAGGTACCTGGGTGTTAGTCAGCTGTCACGGGCTGCTTCCTGGGGGTGGAGGCCTAGTCGAGGACCGGGCCGCGGGGACACTAAAAAGCCCCGAAATCATCTCAAGATAACCCATTGATAATAAGAAACCCAGGATAAATGAGTGACTAATATTGAGGTAACAGTAGGACGAGGTAACGAGGGGCCCACAGGTACTTATGGAAACTATTGATGTTTCTTATCTTATTTTGAGGTTATCTTGAGATGATTTCGGGGCTTAGCGTCCCCGCGGCCCGGTCCACTACCAGGCCTTCTTTTTGTTACACACCCCCAGGAAGCAGCCCGTAGCAGCTGTCTAACTCCCAGGTACCTATTTACTGCTATGTGAACAGACGCATCAGGGTAAACAAACTCTGCCCATTTGTTTCCTCATCCGCCGGGGATCGAACCCTGAACCTCAGGATTACGAATCCCGAGCGCTGTCCACTCGGCCGTGGGGCCCGCTACGCACAGGCCCTCGGTACACCTTTACCAAATGACTTTAATGCTAAACTATAAAGGAGGAGTTACATTGGAGCTGTGAAACAATGTTACTGATGTACACAAGAGTGAGCAGTTACGAGGCACTGAAGTACAGAGTAGTATTACTGATAACACAACTTGCAAAGTACTTGAAAACATTACGATAAGAAAACTTAAACTTCCATACAGATTTATAATTGTAAAACAGCTCCAATACAGCTTTAGGATAGGGAGAACAAATTGACGAGAAGATCATACTTCTAAGCCATCCAGACGTTTTAGGCAGGTCCACATGAACACTATGTGAACTTTAGAAACACGTTACATACATACATACATACATACATACATACATACATACATACATACATACATACATAGAGTTGTTACATTCTTGTACAGCCACTAGTACGCGTAGCGTTTCGGGCAGGTCCCTGGAATACGATCCCCGCCGCGAAGAATCGTTGTTACAACCAAGTACACATTTTACTGTTGAGTTAAACAGAGGCTACAGTTAAGGATTTGCGCCCAGTAAATCCTCCCCGGCTAGGATACGAACCCATGACAAAGCGCTCGCGGAACGCCAGGCGAGTGTCTTACCACTACACCACGGAGACTGGCGACAGTAGCCGCATGAGCACTGATGAGGGGTGACAGTGTACCTAACTGACAGGAAGCAGCGAGTCATAGTGAAGGAGGTAAAAGCTGGATTGGCAATATTTGGTGGCAAAATACTGCAAGAAGATTACAGCAGCTGTCAAGAAGACAAACAGGCTACAAACTTGATAAAAAAATGGCTATTATTATTACTTAATACCACTAAGTGTAAGGGAATGAATATGAGGTTAAAAGAAATCAGCTGGACGGTGCACACGCTTAAGGGAAACACCGACTTGAGCCAAGCCAAGAAAAAATCCTTTTAGTATAATAATACCCAAAGATTCAGACATATATAAGGTGAGTGGAGTGATAAATCATTTTCCCGAACAAAATGTAGCTCTTTATCCCCCGAGAAATATGCCAAAAGGAAGAACAAACTTTATTTTAGGCAACTGCCACCAATTTGGGGCCAGCAACTGCTTCCAACGCGTCCCCTGAGGGGTCAAAATGGCCAGGATAGCCATAACTCACCAGCCGCTGGTGATTTGTCTCAAAATTTGCAGAATTCTCAGGTTTCTATATGTCTTAACTTTTTATCTATTTGTGCAAGATAAAATTGGACACAAGAGGAGCAGCAGTAGAGGACAATGTCATCTACAGATGAAGGAAGAAGGAACAGAGATGGAGGGAAGGAGATTATTATTATTAACATCTTTATTGACAAAATTAATTGCAAATTTGCCTAATCTGAGGATTTTGATAGTCTTATTAAAGTGAGGATAATGCTGGTATTCACTGTCACGCAGGACAGAGAAGAATAGTAATGAACTGTATGGGCAGATGGCTGACTGGTTGAGTGGTTCACGTGTGTATAGAGATGCATAAATGGATCACATATGGATATATATGTAGTGATAGATGACCAGATGGATGAGGTGGAGGAGTGGGTAAATAGATGGAAGGATAAAAGGATGCGAGAATCCATCCTCCTCTCTCAGCACAGACAGTATTTAGGATACTCTTCACTTCACCTGTACATTTACGGATCACATTCTAGTACTAAAATGTTATTATCAAAATTAAACAACAACAGCAACAGGAACATGCCGAATTACTCATTCAGCTGAGCTATCAGCATAACAGGGTTCGAACCCATGGTCCACGGAGTATTATCATTCGTACCATATTTTGGTCAACACAAATGACACTGATCACAAATTCTCTCTCGCGATCAAAATTAGAATTGGTATTTTAATAAACGATTTCTCTATCAAACTGCACGAGCCTCAACTATTGGTAGAGACACTTCCCCCACCCCTCCCCCCTTCCCCAAGTGGCTGCAATGTCTGGCTTCCAAGTTATTAGGCATAAAATAGCATTAAAGGCGGGTTGGGTCGGCCCGCTAAACTTAAATGGATTTCCATTGATTGAACTTAAGCTCCGTCAGCCCCGGGCGTCGCTGGCAATGATGTATCCCCCCCCTCCCCCCCACCCCCCGAGACACTATACTCGGCGCCATACACCTACGTTGTTGTTGTGTATATATCTCCAATACGCCCAGTATTATTGCTCGTGCCACTGCCCAACATGTTCCGCCACATCCCATCTCTCTCTCACACACATTGCAGTCCGTTCTAAAATATCTTTCAACAGCACATCCTGTCTCTGTCTCTGTCTCTGTCTCTGTCTCTCTCTCTCTCTCTCTCTCTCTCTCTCTCTCTCTCTCTCTCTCTCTCTCTCTCTCTCTCTCTCTCTCTCTCTCTCTCTCTCTCTCTCGGCCACCTCCTGCAACAGCCCTACTATACAACACCATTATACACTGTACAGTGCGATACATTGCAACAAAAATCACAATTATACAATGATGTGAAATATAAACCCAGTTTGATTAATCCAATCACGGCATAAATATTTATATTTTGCGAGGCAACTGGCACCCCTGGCAGCGAGGCATCTGGCATCCCTGGCAGCGAGGCATCTGGCACCCCTGGCAGCGAGGCATCTGGCACCCCTGGCAGCGAGGCATCTGGCACCCTTGGCAGCGAGGCAACTGGCACCCCTGGCAGCGAGGCAACTGGCACCCCTGGCAGCGAGGCATCTGGCATTCCTGGCAGCGAGGCATCTGGCACCCCTGGCAGCGAGGCATCTGGCACCCCTGGCAGCGAGGCATCTGGCATCCCTGGCAGCGAGGCATCTGGCACCCCTGGCAGCGAGGCAACTGGCACCCCTGGCAGCGAGGCAACTGGCACCCCTGGCAGCGAGGCAACTGGCACCCCTGGCAGCGAGGCAACTGGCACCCCTGGCAGCGAGGCAACTGGCACCCCTGGCAGCGAGGCATCTGGCACCCCTGGCAGCGAGGCAACTGGCATCCCTGGCAGCGAGGCAACTGGCACCCCTGGCAGCGAGGCATCTGGCACCCCTGGCAGCGAGGCAACTGGCATCCCTGGCAGCGAGGCAACTGGCACCCCTGGCAACGAGGCAACTGGCATCCCTGGCAACGAGGCAACTGGCATCCCTGGCAGCGAGGCAACTGGCACCCCTGGCAGCGAGGCAACTGGCATCCCTGGCAACGAGGCAACTGGCACCCCTGGCAACGAGGCAACTGGCATCCCTGGCAACGAGGCAACTGGCATCCCTAGCAGCGAGGCAACTGGCATCCCTGGCAACGAGGCAACTGGCACCCCTGGCAGCGAGGCAACTGGCATCCCTGGCAACGAGGCAACTGGCACCCCTGGCAGCGAGGCAACTGGCACCCCTGGCAACGAGGCAACTGGCATCCCTGGCAGCGAGGCAACTGGCACCCCTGGCAGCGAGGCAACTGGCACCCCTGGCAACGAGGCAACTGGCATCCCTGGCAGCGAGGCAACTGGCATCCCTGGCAGCGAGGCAACTGGCATCCCTGGCAACGAGGCAACTGGCATCCCTGGCAACGAGGCAACTGGCACCCCTGGCAGCGAGGCAACTGGCATCCCTGGCAACGAGGCAACTGGCATCCCTGGCAGCGAGGCAACTGGCACCCCTGGCAACGAGGCAACTGGCATCCCTGGCAGCGAGGCAACTGGCACCCCTGGCAGCGAGGCAACTGGCACCCCTGGCAGCGAGGCAACTCAGGTCTTCTCTGAATACTCTCTATTTTCTTCTCCGAGGCGATGGGTCCTTACACTTGCACCAAGAGTGGTACCCTCACAATTTTATTTAAAATATATAATAGGGGTAATAACAACAATGTGGTTATCTTGAGATGATTTCGGGGCTTAGCGTCCCCGCGGCCCGGTCCTCGACCAGGCCTCCTTTTTGTTACACACCCCCAGGAAGCAGCCCGTTGCAGCTACCTAACTTCCAGGTACCTATTTACTGCTAGGTAACAGGGGCATCTGGGTGAAAGAAACTCTGCCCATTTTTGTTTCCATCTTCACCGGGGATCGAACCCGAAACCTCAGGACTACGAATCTGAAGCGATGTCCACTCAGCTGTCAGGCGCCTCAGGCTGAACACTAGTCACAATAAACACTCGCGATTAGTTACATATTTCCAGGCTATAATTCATAAGGCAGAGTGCGAACTGCGGTGTTTAACAGCCTGGTTGACCAGTCCGCCAACTCTGACTCCTGGACACAAGCCGGTGCCGCTTTAACATGATCCTCAACAACCCTTCCTCTCAACTAATGGTTTCCATAACGTAAAAAATGCGACCTAAACGTTACAAATGCGATCCACTATGAAAAGTAACGGCTGACAAATGTTCACGATTTCTATACATCGGACTCGAGATGTTAGGTGGGTTGCTTGGGTTTGTACGTTTCTGGCTAGGTTAAGAGGCTGCATTTTTTAGTGTTATTTTTTTTTACGGAACCGCCTAAGGGTAGGTTACAACCCCCTAACTGACAACTGTACACCGCTTCGTACAACGGCCTAAAAACTCATGTTGGAACTAATTATATTGTCCCTGTGTGGGAGATCATCGTCCTGCGAGACGGCCATCTTGGTAAGACACAGCTCTTTATCAGACTCTAAACCCCTTCATATAGTGTAAGGTAGCAGCCTCAAGGCCCCGTGTACCGCACCACATTACACTTAAACAAAAAAAATCGCATGCAAGCCGAGTCCTGGGCTACCAGGGCGGGCTGGCAGGGCGGCCTTGGTTATTACACGACCCCTGGCCGCTGCACGCCTCCACCACCCACCCCTCCACACTACCCACCCCTCCACACTACCCACCCCTCCACACCACCCACCCCTCCACACTACCCACCCCTCCACACCACCCACCCCTCCACACCACCCACCCCTCCACACTACCCACCCCTCCACACCACCGACCCCTCCACACCACCCACCCCTCCACACTACCCACCCCTCCACACTACCCACCCCTCCACACCACCCACCCCTCCACACTACCCACCCCTCCACACCACCCACCCCTCCACACCACCCACCCCTCCACACTACCCACCCCTCCACACCACCCACCCCTCCACACTACCCACCCCTCCACACCACCGACCCCTCCACACCACCCACCCCTCCACACTACCCACCCCTCCACACCACCCACCCCTCCACACTACCCACCCCTCCACACCACCCACCCCTCCACACTACCCACCCCTCCACACCACCCACCCCTCCACACCACCCACCCCTCCACACCACCCACCCCTCCACACTACCCACCCCTCCACACTACCCACCCCTCCACACTACCCACCCCTCCACACCACCCACCCCTCCACACCACCCACCCCTCCACACTACCCACCCCTCCACACTACCCACCCCTCCACACCACCCACCCCTCCACACCATCCACCCCTCCACACCACCCACCCCTCCACACTACCCACCCCTCCACACTACCCACCCCTCCACACTACCCACCCCTCCACACCACCCACCCCTCCACACCACCCACCCCTCCACACCACCCACCCCTCCACACCACCCACCCCTCCACACCACCCACCCCTCCACACTCCCCACCCCTCCACACCACCCACCCCTCCACACCACCCACCCCTCCACACCACCGACCCCTCCACACTACCCACCCCTCCACACCACCCACCCCTCTACACCACCGACCCCTCCACACTACCGACCCCTCCACACTACCCACCCCTCCACACCACCCACCCCTCCACACCACCCACCCCTCCACACAACCCACCCCTCCACACTACCCACCCCTCCACACTACCCACCCCTCCACACCAACGCCCCCTCCACACCACCGACCCCTCCACACTACCCACCCCTCCACACTACCCACCCCTCCACACCACCGACCCCTCCACACTACCGACCCCTCCACACCACCGACCCCTCCACACCACCCACCCCTCCACACCACCCACCCCTCCACACCACCCACCCCTCCACATCACCCACCCCTCCACACCACCCACCCCTCCACACCACCGACCCCTCCACACCACCGACCCTTCCACACTACCGACCCCTCCACACCACCCACCACTCCACACCACCCACCCCTCCACACCACCCACCCCTCCACATCACCCACCCCTCCACACCACCGACCCCTCCACACCACCCACCCCTCCACACCACCCACCCCTCCACACCACCCACCCCTCCACACCACCGACCCCTCCACACTACCGACCCCTCCACACTACCGACCCCTCCACACTACCGACCCTTCCACACTACCGACCCTTCCACACTACCCACCCCTCCACACCACCCACCCCTCCACACCACCCACCCCTCCACACCACCCACCCCTCCACATCACCCACCCCTCCACACCACCCACCCCTCCACACTACCGACCCCTCCACACTACCCACCCCTCCACACTACCCACCCCTCCACACTACCCACCCCTCCACACTACCCACCCCTCCACACCACCCACCCCTCCACATCACCCACCCCTCCACACCACCCACCCCTCCACACCACCCACCCCTCCACACCACCCACCCCTCCACACTACCGACCCCTCCACACTACCCACCCCTCCACACCACCCACCCCTCCACACCACCCACCCCTCCACACCACCCACCCCTCCACACCACCCACCCCTCCACACCACCGACCCCTCCACACCACCCACCCCTCCACACCACCCACCCCTCCACACCACCCACCCCTCCACACCACCGCCCCCTCCACACCACCCACCCCTCCACACCACCCACCCCTCCACACTACCGACCCCTCCACACTACCCACCCCTCCACACCACCCACCCCTCCACACCACCCACCCCTCCACACCACCGACCCCTCCACACCACCCACCCCCTCCACACCACCCACCCCTCCACACCACCCACCCCTCCACACCACCCACCCCTCCACACCACCGACCCCTCCACACCACCCACCCCTCCACACCACCCACCCCTCCTCACTACCGACCCCTCCACACTACCGACCCCTCCACATCACCCACCCCTCCACACCACCGACCCCTCCACACCACCGACCCCTCCACACCACCCACCCCTCCACACTACCGACCCCTCCACACCACCCACCCCTCCACACCACCCACCCCTCCACACCACCGACCCCTCCACACCACCCACCCCTCCACACCACCCACCCCTCCACACCACCCACCCCTCCACACTACCGACCCCTCCACACCACCCACCCCTCCACACCACCGACCCCTCCACACCACCCACCCCTCCACACCACCGACCCCTCCACACCACCCACCCCTCCACACCACCGACCCCTCCACACCACCCACCCCTCCACACTACCGACCCCTCCACACCACCGACCCCTCCACACCCCCGACCCCTCCACACTACCGACCCCTCCACACCCCCCACCCCTTCACACCACCGACTCCTCCACACCACCCCCCCCCTCCACACCACCCCCCCCTCCACACTACCGACCCCTCCACACCACCCACCCCTCCACACCACCCACCCCTCCACACCACCGACCCCTCCACACCACCCACCCCTCCACACCACCGACCCCTCCACACCCCCGACCCCTCCACACTACCGACCCCTCCACACCCCCCACCCCTTCACACCACCGAATCCTCCACACCACCTCCCCCCCCTCCACACCACCACCCCCCCCCCCCCCCCTCCCTGAAAGTTAGTTATGGAGGCTTACCCAGAACAAGCTCCGAACCTCGCCAACTACTGACCATCGCTTCCTCTACACATACACACACACACACACACACACACACACACACACACACACACACACACACACACACACACACACACACACACACACACACAATTCCGTTATCCTTCACCTCGTCATTCCAAGACGTATAGACTCGGGGAGATGACAGGGAGCCACTTCTCGCTGCCACTTTTCCCATTTGCGAGATGTTCCCTGGCCAGAGCTGGCTCCTTACAGAACAATTCAAGTTTGTGTTTTCCTTCAGTATGACAATACCGAGCTCAGTCGGCAAACAACTGTAATTTTTCTTACTATCTTATTGGGATGACATAATTTGATGTGATCAACCGGGTATGTTCATCAGGGTATGTTCAGTTTGATGTGGTTAGAAATGTTTGTGCTCAATCAGTTAGCAATTAGCTTTAACAACATACCACGCAATAAACAATCTCTGAGCACTGCTGGAAACGATGAATTTCTCTTGACTAATGTGAGGAGTAGTGATGACTTGTATGAGTCTCTTCAGTTCTCCTCTTATCCAACACTAAAATGTTCTCTTCCGCCTCATACTTCGGCTTCTCATAGGGCTCATACTCGCCTCATACTCATACTCCCTCCGCAGTACTACAACCCCGAAAACTACATTTAACTCTTCCCAACAATAATTCCTCTCTTTATTCCCTCATAACCTTTTCCCTCTCCTAGACACTCTTCCTACATGAGTTTTGTATACACTTCCACTCTTTCCAAGAAATACCTCCTCCACACACTTTTTTTTTGTTGGAGGGGAGGGTTAAGAGGAGTGAAGGGAAGTTTAGAAATGGGAAGTATAGTGTGAGTTATGATAAGAGGCGGACTGTCCGCCTTGCTGACACCATGTGTGGGTGTTGGCAGGTAAGCTAAGCTTGCTCTCTCTCTTGTCAGGGAGCTGTGAGTGTGTGAGAGGTTCTTCACGTGTGTTTCACTATATATGGATGTCTATAGATGAATACTGTGAAGAATTCATATACACACTTCGATGTTTCCTCGCATGTTATGTTGTTCTGTTTAAGGCTATTTATTTTATTATTATTATTTATTGATTATATATATATATATATATATATATATATATATATATATATATATATATATATATATACATATATATACATATATATATATATATATATATATATATATATATATATATACATATATATACATATATATATATATATATATATATATATATATATATATATATATATATATATATATATACAACGCGTTGTATATATATATATATTGGGGGCAAGTGTACATGTATACAACGCGTTGTATTGTGCGTTGTATTGTATTGTATTGTGCGTGCGTTGTATACATGTACACTTGCCCCCACGAAGGATGTAACCTTCAATGTAAGTACATAGGTATGACGTCGACCAAGCTGACGAGGCGTTTGACATGCCATCTTCAATCCGGTGCCCCTAGGAATCACATGAGACAAGCCCATGACATCACTCTAACAAGAGAAATGTTGAACAAGAATACCTGCATAATAGACAAAACCCAAGATGCAAGAAGATTACAAACTCTTGAGGCAATTCACATAAGAATAGAGCGACCTACCATGAACACCCAAATCACGGAACTATATATATATATATATATATATATATATATATATATATATATATATATATATATATATATATATATTTTGTCCCCATTGCCTCAGAGACACTTGGTGCCTGGGGTAAAAGTGCTGCTAGCTTTTTGAAAGAGTTGGGGTCTAAGCTAATCGAAACAACTAGAGACCCTAGAGCTGCCAGTTTTCTTTTTCAGCGCCTTAGTGTGGCAATCCAGAGAGGAAATGCTCACTGCATCCACGGTTCCTGCCCGCCATCTGAGGAGCTGGAGGAGCTTTTCAACTTGTGACAAGCAGCCTTGTACCCTGCATGTAATCAATATTGTAACTTTTTTTGTGTAATGACATTTTCAAATAAAGTTAGATAAATATACACACTTAACAAAAGAATAGGGGTGGTAGGAGAAGAAAATATCAAAGTGTTCAGTGAGGATCCACAAGGTCTTCTCTGAGTACTCTTTATTTTCTTCTCTGAGGCTATGGGTCCCTACACTTGCACCAGAGGTGGTACCCCTTCTAGGTATTTAAAAAAAAAAATAAAAAAAAAAAAAAAAAATATATATATATATATATATATATATATATATATATATATATATATATATATATATATATATATATATATATATATATATATATATATATATATATATATATATAAAGACCTTTTGTGCCAATAGGTCTAATAAATCAAAAAAGACCAATAGGACTGATAAATCAGACCTATTGCACCCTTAACCTCTTCTCAAT
The DNA here is from genome assembly GCF_040958095.1 of Procambarus clarkii. NCBI lineage: Eukaryota > Metazoa > Arthropoda > Malacostraca > Decapoda > Cambaridae > Procambarus > Procambarus clarkii. The sequence continues at coordinate 10,305,120 of NC_091164.1, forward strand.
GTCTTACCCTCTGCCGTTCCCTAACCTCCTCTGTGAGCTGCTTTATTCACCCTATTTAAGAATCCCTTTACTAACTCACCAACTTCACTAAACCAATTTAGAACTCTACCACCACCACCACCACCACCAGCTCTGTCTTACCACATTTGCATCCTCGCGTCCCACTGCTCCTCCTCCTCCTCCTATCCCACACCACCGACACACTCCAAGCCCATATACATCCCTCATCCTCCCCCCCCAACCCATCCGCCCCCACCTCCAGTACCTCCCCCACCGTCCTTACACCTGCCCACCCTCTCCGTCAGGTGGGCATCGGTCCTGGCCTCCCCTGGGGCGCCGCCTTTTGACCACCATGCCTTAATTTGTCCCTGACCGTTCCTCAAGCCCTGAAGGGGAAGGGAGGGGGGGAAGAATACAGGGTTTTGGACAGGGAAGGGATTGGAGAGGAGGAGGAGGATGATTGGAGGCCAAACAAATAGGGAGGGGACAAGTTGGAGTGAAGGGAGAGGAGAGTGATGGAGAAAGTTTTGAGAGAAGAGATGGGGAGTGTATAGTGAAGGAAAAAGGGGGGTAGAGTATACTGGGAAGGGAAGGGTAGAGGCACAGGCGTCCATAGTTGAATAGGGGAGCAGGAAGGGGCGAAAGAGCAGGTATACAGTGATATGCCACTGAATTTTTAAAAGACCAAGGCAGTGGACTTATATACTGTGACTCGCAGAGTGCACTCCTGGCACTAAACGCACATGGTGCTAACACCCAGAAAATAGACAGAGATATACGAATAAATGTTTTAGCTGCTAAAGGAAACACATTTTAAATTAAATTCCTTTGGATACCATCACGTGTTGGCATCTCAAGACGTGACACTGTTGACATGCTTGCAAAAACAGCGTGTAGAAAACCAGTGGTAGAAATTGATGTGTGTGTTTCATTAGCAGTGACAAAGAGAATACTTAAAAAGATCTATTTTAATGCATCAGGCACATGGAACATTATATATAACCGATTAATCTCGGTACATTCATGGGACAAAACCTAACTTAACCTGGTAGACAACCGACCACGAACATGACTTTCCTAACTGCGGGTATGCAAAGGGTCACAGAAATTCTAATCAGAATAATCGAGCAATAATCGTGTATAAACAATAACACTGTCAACACTGTTTCAACCCTTTTACCCTGTCGTAGCTCAGTCGATTAAGGCAATGTCTGGGATGCTCCCGGACGCAGGTTCGAATCCTCGTCACGGCCCTTATGGATGTGTACACTGTCAATAGTACAGGCAATAATCCTACACATAACGAACACGCAAGGCCTAAATGTGTGATAAGATCACATTCACTATGACCAGGGTAACACTATGGTACCATACAGATCAACGCATGTTCACCATCAGGTCTGTTCACCATCTCTCCAACTCGTACCTATTAGAGGTATTGAGCAGGCGAGACATTCTGGTTGACCAATGATGGTTGGCGTGCAGAAGGGCAATTAAACAAGTCCAGGTTTCGTACTTTCAGTAGGCCAGCCATCAACACACTCATACCATAACACATTCGTGCAACTTCATAGGTGGTTTGCCAGCGTGCTTTAGGCTCATCCTTAGCATGGCACAGTGTGGCTACGACAGCAATGAGGCAGGTGTCCTCTACACTACCTCATGTGGCTGTACGTGCGAGAATTCACGGAGTCGTGCTGGCACAATGCAAGTCAGGGCAGGTCAGAGCACGAGGTGTGTGTGTGTTTGGGGTATTAAGTGTTATCACGTGTGGCGAGACAGTGGTGGCAGTAAAGATATTTTAGCTATTTTTAACAGGTAGCTCACGCAATATTGTTCATGCAAAACTGAAGCTCAGTAGCTCTCAGTTCACGCTATATCGCCGAGGGTTCTACTTACAGATGTTTTTTATTTTACTTTATCACAATGGCTTACTGATACATTCCATAGTGAAACAGATTGGAATCTATAATTATGTCACTCGCTATCAGCTTTAAGTACAATAGTCACAGTCACAATGAAAATGCAGTGAGCTAACTTAATGTCTACTTGAGGGAGTGTTCTATCTCTTGGCAGATAGAATGACGTCAACTATCTGCAGGGTTTCTGGTCCAAATTGTGGTGTTGGGAACTGGAGCAGTTCGCTAGGGCCTCATTAAGGCACATCCGCCAAGTCTATGAATTGACCAATAGCAGCCCAGCACTGGTACCAGATCCAATAGTATATACCCATTCATGATGCTAAGATGGTAACGTCGTGAATACATTATTCTTTCCCCCTCTGATGGTTACAAATGGCCGAGGGCCAGGCTTGTCTCCTAACTGGCTGGCGTCCCCTCATGCGAAACTCTGCCACGGCTACACATTCTGCCACGGCTACACATTCAAACACAGTGGACGCCCAAACTATCTTGTATGCCCTGAATGCTTAACTCGTCCAATCTAATTATCCCCTGGGGTATACGACTGACACTGACGTCACAATGCTGCCAGTAATATTGTGATTTCCCATGGATACAAAATATGGTAGACTTTAAACCAGTCAAAAGGGAAATGGGACGTTACACTGGCTTTGTGCACCTGGGTACACTCGAAGGCAGATTTCTCCACTACATGCTCGGAGACGAGCCGCCAAGTCAGCTGCGGGTAACCTTGGAAGACCATTCTCTTACTACTGCAACGTTGTGGACTCATCAAGATTGGTACTAAATCCCATGAGGTGGTAAATACAAACGATCATGTGAAGACTTGCCAAGAAAAGTCGAGGGGTCAGTGTCGAATGATGGGAAAATTTATGGAGAGAAATAAAAAGCTCCAAGAGGTCTTCAAAGTGGCGCTGAGAACACTTACATGACACGACAGGGCAGAGGGCTCCTCCAGACATAGTACCTAGTGCAATAGTTGTGACAAGGAGTAGTAAAGGCCCAGCTACAGA
>NC_091164.1:10313054-10365554 GCF_040958095.1 Procambarus clarkii
TTGACAATTATATGATTTGAATTTGAATTCAATCAACTTTACGCACAGTTCAAGCTAAACCCCCAACTAGACCAAAACAATGGATTAAACGCTCAGCTGACGGAGGGTAACCGACGTGAAGAATGGCTTGTTAAATGCAGCTCAAATATAATCTATAAACACAATTTAATCCTTTATCGCCCATCGAGTGGAGTTGGTGGATGCCGGGTTGAGCGCCATACTGGGGGATCACACCCATACAACACGAGCCATGAGTGCTCATTGCTATGACCCTGGTATGACCTTCCGTCATACCAAGATCATTGTTGACTTAGCCAAGATTTCATAAGGGCGCTAATTACTTCATAAGGTATACATTGCATTATGAGCTGCATGCATACTGTATGTCAAAAATAAACTTACAGATCGAGTGTCAATCGTTTACATTGCTTAGTAACGCCGCACTGAGTGATACAAAAGTCCGCATGCGGTTTCAGTTTCTTTTACAGTTTCTCAAACCGAAACTTAATGCAGTTTCCCTACCACGTGCCGCAAGCTGTTTCCTGGCAGTGTACAAGCTAAGGCATAACACAGTGGGAGAGACCGAAGGCAGTTCAGCCTTGGTGATGGGCGCCATCATTTTAAAGCTGGCAAGCCAAGAGCTGCGACTTCTGCGGCAAAACTTGCTACTCGTCGCTACACCAGATGCACCACACACGTCCACTTGTACACATATACCCGCACAACCTAGATGCTTTCATGATATATTTGAAGAACTGGAATTGCACAAATTTCTGTACTAATGAAAAACAGCGCCCGTAGGTAAATGGGTTGGTGTAAGTTCGTATGATTTGATATGGTAGAAGTACACTCACTGTGATATTGATATATAGAACGGTTTGACTTACGAGTCACACTTGGGTACAGGGAATGGGTCCCGTTTCTCAGCCACCTGTATTTCAAATAACATTCAAGATCAAACTTCAAATTCCGAATTGAAATACTCACTATATCCACAAATGCAAGACACACCACCCAACCCAGCACTCATTGTCAACCAACACACACACACACACATACACACACACACACACACACACACACACACACACACACACACACACACACACACACACACACACACACACACACACACACACACTCACACACACACACACACACACACACACACACAAGCACAAGGTATGCCAAGCACAAGACGAAGCTGGAAAAAGTTCAGAGGTATGCCACTAGACTGGTCCCAGAACTAAGAGGTATGAGTTACGAGGAAAGACTGCGGGAAATGCACCTTACGACAGTGGAAGACAGAAGAGTGAGGGGAGACATGATCACAACCTACAAAATCCTCAGGGGAATTGACAGGGTAGACAAGGATAAACTATTCAACACTGGCGGTACGCGAAGAAGAGGACACAGGTGGAAACTGAGTACCCAAATGAGCCACAGGGACGTTAGAAAGAACTTTTTCAGTGTCAGAGTAGTTAACAGGTGGAATGCATTAGGCAGTGATGTGGTGGAGGCTGACTCCATACACAGTTTTAAATGTAGATATGATAGAGTAGGCTCAGGAATCTGTACACCAGTTGATTGACAGTTGAGAGGCGGGCCCAAATAGCCAAAGCTCAACCCCTGCAAGCACAATTAGGTGAGTACACACACACACACACACACACACACACACACACACACACACACACACACACACACACACACACAGGGTAATTTTTGCTGTTGTGTTCATTGTATGAGAGTACAAAACAGTTCAATTTAGTTCATTTATTATGCACCCCATACCCATCCTGTGGGGTGTAGCGGAGAAGGTTAAGACCCACATAATGAGCTCCGGGACTGAACCCCAGAATTTCCTTGGCTAAGCAAGTTACAGTCTTGGTAAGATAATTACACAGTTTAATGTATATATAGACAATGGGTCCGAGAACTACCATAATTAGTCTCTAAGCTAAGCAATTTACATCTGCGGTGAGCTAGTTTCATAATTTAATTTATCATGCACATCTTCCCCTCCCCCTCTTCTACTACCTAGTGGGTGGCGGTGAAAAGGTTACAATTTTCAATTTCTTTCTTTATTATGCACCCCATACCCATCCCGTGGGCGGTGGTATAAAGGATTACAGAGGCACATAATCGGTTCAGGAACTGAACTCTCTAATCAAGTATACTTACTACCTACAGTTAGCAAACTGTGAATATTTGCTGAAAATTTCTGGTAGATTATTTTGTACACATATCTTGAACATGTGTTGTAGAACGGTTCCTATATTCAGTTATCTTTTCGCGCTTCATCACATAGTGACGGAGGGTGTGAGAATTATTATGCTGACAGTTAAGATTTGACCAGGTCTACGTCCCCAGGTAATGCAAACACCTGGAGATACTTATAACTAAGTCTGGGCTGAGCCGCAGTAGCATCTAGGAACCTGCAGATTTTATTTGATGATCTATTGATATATGTCTCTCCTTGCGTGATAATATGATGATAGTTGGAACTGCTAAAGAGACAAAAAATAGTGCAATTTTAGAGGAAGACACAATATCAGAAAAGTCTAGCACCAGAGAAGGGCATTTAGTATATCGCATCAACAGCGAATGAAATACTGACCAGTGTAAAAACAACTATTTTGAAAACCCTGAACAGGGTTGCATTTAGAGATCTCTACGTAACGTATGCAAGACCAGCGCTGCAACATGCACTGGCTATGGGGATGCCAAGCCTTGTGAACCACACAAGAATAATTGAAAAAGTTCAGGAACTTGCCAAGGAATAAGATCAGGATTTACGACGGGAAGAACAGGAGGAAACCCTACACCGTTCAACATAGCAAGTGACGTCGACAAAGTGAACAACAACAGCCTGGTTGATATGTGAGGCAACAGAGCGAGAGGAAAGAGGAAATGTCACACTAGATTTATTCAGACATATAAGGAAGTATTCGTCCAACTAGCGAATAAAGAATAAATGAAGCAAACAACATGTCATCATCAAAAGAAAGCACCACGCCCAAAATGTGAATCCAAATTATAATCAAAATCTCAAGATCACTTACGCCAAGGCACCAGCCGGAATAAAAGACAAGGCAGCAGGCCTATTGGCTCATACGAGACAGCTCGTCTCTAAGATATCCACCAGCAGCTCCTCCATACACATGTCATGTTACTTACGGAACAAATTACCGGATAAGAATCGAGGAAACTTCAGATGGCCTTTTGGCCCATACGAGGCAACACCTATTTACATCCATGCAAATTCATTCATATATATATATGTGTCAAGCCTATACTTGAAACTAGCCATCGATCCTATGTATTATGTTACACGGGATTTATTCCATAAATCAACAACCATGTTTCCAAACCAGTATTTACCGAGGTCTCTCCTAAATCTAAACTTATCCAATTTATATCCATTGCATCGAGTTCTATTTTGTGTCGATATATAAACAAATCTTTATTTATACTCCCCTTTTTATATCCTTTTCAACCCTTACTCATAGTCTAGGAAGACGATGAGTAAGGGTTCAAATTAACCTTTAGTTAAAAGTTAAGCTTTATTACTCTCTGTCATAAGGAAGGTTTCTCAATCCTGGGATTAACTACGTGATCCTTCTCTATATCCGTTCAAGAGTATTTATATCCACTCTAGTGCGGTGACCAAAACCTGAAAAATAATAATGTCTTGTTGCTATCGTTTCTACAAATATATCCCATTGTCTTATTTGCTTTATCCCGTACATTTATATAAAAAAAAATTGGCATGAGATCCCTACTAATCATGACTCTTGGCTCTTTCTCAGATTCTAAAGATCTTTCTCGCATTCCTAAAGCCTTCTTGCATTCTCAGATCTTTCTTGCATTCTAAATCTGTCTCACATTCCGAAAATCATTTTCCCTTTCAACAGCTGCACCAGATATGCAATAGCTATAAGACAGAGCCCCACGTGTTAGAACTCAGTCCAGCAGATACAGGGCAGCGCCCAAGACATGAAACTCACTCCTGAAGACACAAGTACACAAGAAAGCACGAAAGTTTGCACAGAAAAAAAAATTATATGAACACACACGGATATCTACAATACCTCACCGGAGTTAAGAGAGCTGCCAGGTATATAGAAGATGGCCATTTATTCCAATATACAAGACGGCGGACATGATGGGATAAACTACAGATCACTATCAAGAGGCGTGTATATAATGCAGAAGAGTGAGAATATAATTCCAAGATGCGCAATCTCACCCCCCCCCCTCCCCCTTCCCCAAGAAAATGGAGGAAAACTAATGTTTCAAGAGGCGTAATTAATGATGTTATCTGGGTGGTTCAGGTTTGGGAACCATGGCTGGGGTTAGCAGAGGCAGAGCGTTATAACCTATGACCGTAAGCGAGACTTGACTGCTTCTCGCAAACTTTCTCACGAACCAGGAAAGTTTGACTAAATTGAGTCAGTCACTACTTCAACTAAGCGCTAGGAGCTTAAGCTTAGTGACTAAATGCTTGACGTTTTAAGCTTTAGCAAATGTTAGATCATCATTCAGAAACCTAAATGAAGTAGCTTTTAGGGCGCTTTACACTGCCTACGAGAGACCAGTCTTAGAGTATGCCGCGCCATCATGGAGTCCCCCACCTGAAGAAACATATAAGGAAACTGGAAAAGGTTCAGAAGTTTCCCACAAGACTGGTTCCAGAGTTACGAGGGATGGGATATGAAGAGCGCCTGAAGGAAATGAACTTTACGACACTAGAAAAAAAGATGGGAGAGAGGGGGATATGATAGGAACGTATAAAATACTAAGGGGAATTGACAGAATGGGAATAGAAATGTTCACATGGAATACTAACAGAACGAGGGGACATGGGGGGAAGCTGGAAACTCAGATGAGTCACAAAGATATGAGGAAGTTTTTTTTTAGCGTGATAGTGGAAAAATGGAATGTACTTAAGGAACAGGTTGTTGAAGCAAACTCTATTCATAATTTTAAAACTAGATATGATAGGGAAATGGGACAGGAGTCATTGCTATAAACAACTGAAGGCTAGAAAGGCGGGATCCAAGAGTCAATCCTAAATCCTGCAGGCACAAATAGGTGAGTACACAAACACACAAACACACACACACACACACACACACACACACACACACAAGGGGCCTCGAAGCCTGGTGGATAGCGCGCAGGATTCGTAATTCTGTGGCGCGGGTTCGATTCCCGCACGAGGCAGAAACAAATGGGCAAAGTTTCTTTCACCCTGAATGCCCCTGTTACCTAGCAGTAAATAGGTACCTGGGAGTTAGTCAGCTGTCACGGGCTGCTTCCTGGGGTGTGTGTGTGTGTATAGTGTGGGAAAAAAAAAAAAAAAAAAAAAAAAAAAAAAAAAAAAAAAAAAAAAAAAAAAAAGTAGTTAGTAAACAGTTGATTGACAGTTGAGAGGCGGGCCGAAAGAGCAAAGCTCAACCCCCGCAAAAACACAACTAGTAAACACACACACACACATCTCCGAGCACACCGATGCACTTAATTCCAAAACAGTTTATATCGACTACATCAAAAGGTCGTACCTGGCCATCGACATACGCTACACACTGAACATATGAAATTTTTTCTTCATATGAAATTCAAGGGATGGGTTCAGTACCTGCCTGGCCGTGGTGTTCAACATGTGTCCTCGGTATCCACACACCGCGGGTCGACCTTGACAACGTGTAGCGTGCATATCCATCACGGGCAACATGCAGGGTGAAGGGGGAGCTACACCACGCCTTTTAGTGTAGTTCAAGGATAGTGATTTCAAGAGTCAAGCAAATGTTTGACTAATGCAATTACATATCAGCTTATGGAGATTATTTAGCATAAATAACTATTTTTGATGTTGCAGTCCTTCTTTATGTATGCATATATATATGTATGTATATATATATATATATATATATATATATATATATATATATATATATATATATATATATATATATACACACACATTATATATTAATGAGTATGGTTAGAAAAGAATACTGCAAAACACACACACACACACACACACACACACACACACACACACACACACACACACACACACACACACACACACACACATCAGAGCTGTGGGCTAGCTAAGCAGCAAAGTAAAAGGGCATGGAGAAACTATAGGAATAACAGGACACTGGAGAGCAGAGAAAGATACCAGAATGCCAGGAATGAATATGTCAGGATGAGAAGAGAGGCAGAAAGACTACGAAAATGACATCGCAAGCAAGGTAAAGACTCAGCCTAAATTGTTGCATAGCCACATCAGGAGAAAAACAACAGTAAAGGAACAGGTTATGAAATTAAGGATAGGGGCGGAAGGATTCACTACAAATGACAAGGAAGTGTGTGAGGAATTGAATAAGAAATTCCAGGAGGTCTTCACCTTAGAGCAAGGAGAAATTCCAGAGGTAAGTGTGGGAATAGCTAACCAGGAACCACTGGAAGAGTTTGAGATTACCAGCGGGGAAGTAAGGAAGTGTTTACTAGAGTTGGATGTGACAAAGGCTATAGGCCCAGATGGAATCTCCCCTTGGGTTCTAAAGGAAGAAGCAGGAGAACTGTGCCTACCACTCTCCATAGTGTATAACAAATCACTGGCAACAGGGGAACTGCCAGATATTTGGAAAGCAGCTAACGTAGTCCCGATATACAAGAAAGGGGATAGACAGGAGGCACTGAACTACAGGCCAGTGTCCCTAACCTGCATACCATGCAAGCTGATGGAGAAGATTGTGCGAAAAAAACTAGTGGAGCATCTGGAGCGAAGGAACTTTGTAACACAGCATCAACATGGTTTCAGGGATGGCAGGTCCTGCCTCACAGGGTTACTTGAATTCTACGACCAGGCAACAAAAATAAGGCAAGAAAGAGAAGGGTGGGCAGACTGCATATTTTTGGACTGTCAGAAAGCCTTTGATACAGTGCCACACAAGAGGCTAGTGCGAAAGTTGGAGACGCAGGCTGGAGTGAAAGGGAAGGTACTCCGGTGGATAGAGGAGTACCTAAGTAACAGGAGACAACGAGTCTGTGTGAGGGGTGAGGTCTCAGATTGGCGAGACGTTACAAGTGGAGTCCCGCAGGGGTCAGTCCTTGGACCTATACTGTTTCTGGTATATGTAAATGATCTCCCAGAGGGTATAGATTCGTTCCTCTCAATGTTTGCCGACGATGCAAAAATTATGAGGAGGATTGAAACAGAGGATGATAGTAGGAGGCTACAAGATGACCTAGATAGACTTAGTGAATGGTCCAACAAATGGCTGTTGCAGTTCAACCCGAGTAAATGCAAAGTAATGAAACTAGGCAGTGGAAACAGGAGGCCAGACACAGGATACAGAATAGGAGATGAAGTACTTAATGCAACAAAGAGAAAGATCTAGGAGTTGATATCACACCAAACCTGTCTCCTGAAGCCCACATAAAGAGACTAACGTCTGCGGCATATGCGAGGCTGGCTAACATCAGAACGGCGTTCAGGAACCTGTGTAAGGAATCATTCAGAATCTTGTACACCACATATGTAAGACCAATCCTGGAGTATGCGGCCCCAGCATGGAGCCCGTACCTTGTCAAGCACAAGACGAAGCTGGAAAAGGTCCAAAGGTATGCTACTAGACTAGTCCCAGAACTAAGAGGCATGAGTTATGAGGAAAGGCTGCGGGAAATGCACCTTACGACACTGGAAGACAGAAGAGTAAGGGGGGACATGATCACAACCTACAAAATCCTCAGGGGAATCGACCGGGTAAACAAGGATGAACTATTCAACACTGGAGGGACGCGAACAAGGGGACACAGGTGGAAGCTGAGTACCCAAATGAGCCACAGAGACGTTAGAAAGAACTTTTTCAGTGTCAGAGTAGTTAGTAAATGGAATGCATAAGGAAGTGATGTGGTGGAGGCTGACTCCATACACAGTTTCAAATGTAGATATGATAGAGCCCAGTAGGCTCAGGAATCTGTACACCAGTTGATTGACGGTTGAGAGGCGGGACCAAAGAGCCAGAGCTCAACCCCCGCAAGCACAATTAGGTGAGTACAATTAGGTGAGTACAATTAGGTGAGTACACACACACACACACACACACACACACACACACACACACACACACACACACACCGAGAAGGAGATAACATTTTTGTTATCAGGATTTTTAATATTGTCGAGCTACTACAACAATTTCACTTGTTTGGCATTGATTAATACTTGACAATACCGAAACTTGGTCGGTCAGGGAAGACAGACGTCACCCTGACATACAGCGCTGACAAAGCTTTTGGCGTGCATCTCTTTGAAGCATTACTTAATGCTGTCAGCCTGTTTGGCAAGTGATCCCAGTGGCAATGATGCAGCAGTGTGCACTTGGTGTTAGTTCCAGGATAAATGTGTGTGTGTGTGTGTGTGTGTGTGTGTGTGTGTGTGTGTGTGTGTGTGTGTGTGTGTGTGTGTGTGTGTGTGTGTAAGGGGGGGGGGGGGTGTTTATCTAGCTGCCAGTGAACGCGCGTGCCTGTACGCATGTGCGTATATTCAAACTAAACAATTGTGAGTAAATTACGAGAAAGCAAGTCAGTATGACATTATAGCACTTGGGATGGATATGGGGATAAAGGGGATGGAATATAAGGACTGCAGACCCCAAATACATGCACCCTTGGGAGGACCCTTACATAAACCCCCTGAGACACGAGGAAGTAAGTCTTCAGGTGAACCTAACCTAAGAGTCAAGGCAACGAGTGACCTCTCAAGCTATACCCTTGGCCTTTTATCAATGTTTACGCTAAGCTTATGTACAGATACACTGGGCGCTCAGTGGACAGAAATACACACACACAGTGAACGACGTTAAGTAGACGTTTCTGGCTTCACGTTCGACTCGCCCACGTGTAAAGAAAAATAATTCACAGACGACTGATCTCTTAAGTCATCACGCCATCAAAATATACCTAGGGCCTGATTCACCAAGCAGTTACGCAAGTACTTACGAACGTGTACATCTTTCTTCAATCTTTGACGGCTTTGGTTACTTTTATTAAACAGTTTACAAGCATGAAAGCTTTCCAATCAACTGTTGTTATTGTTATAAACAGCCTCCTGGTGCTTCCGAGCTCATTAACTGTTTAATACTTGGAAACAAAGCCGCCAAAGATTGAGAAAAGATGTTCAGGTTCGTAAGTGCTTGCGTAACTGCTTCGTGAATCTGGCCCCTGGAAGAGCATTAGTTTTTTTTTTTTTGAGATATATACGAGAGTTGTTACATTCTTGTACAGCCACTAGTACGCGTAGCGTTTCGGGCAGGTCCCTGGAATACGATCCCCGCCGCGAAGAATCGTTGTTACAACCAAGTACACATTTTACTGTTGAGTTAAACAGAGGCTATAGTTAAGGATTTTCGCCCAGTAAATCCTCCCCGGCCAGGATACGAACCCATGACAAAGCGCTCGCGGAACGCCAGGCGAGTGTCTTACCACTACACCACGGAGACTGGTGTTCTGTTTCCAGGCACTCGCTTGCCGCTGGCCGTTCTTCTTTCCTAAAAATATTATGATTGTACGAGAGTGTAACCTGAGAATGAATGTGTATAACGGACAGAATATAACAACTTGTCAGCCTTCTGGCTACAAGTTTTATATTAACAAATTACTTCCAAAACAGACGGCTTGCTGATAAGCAACAGAAATGCTGTTGGAGTTAGATCCCTGTCAGTCAGGTGGCCAACAATCCTCCAGTTGACAGTAACCCGGTCTCACTTCTGTCAGCTACTGACCACGCCGCGGTGAACCTGTCAACCAGCCAGGGGTCTCGATCAGGACTTCTCCAGGACGAAAATTAACATACAAATGACCGGTTTGTGGAAGATGTAGGTTAACTGTGTGATTATGATAAGATGCCAAACCTGGAAGACAAATATGGACTATTAAGCAGTATATGTTATACTTCAGTAATATACTGCACTATACTATATGGCCGCGCACTTCAGCTTTCGTCACCATATTTCAGAATAAATAAATTCCCTCGAAATCCTTCACCGCAGAACACACAATTTCCAAGTACTAGGAAGGGGCCGGCCGGCCGAGCGGGCAGCACGCTGGACACATGATCCTGTGATACCGGCTTCGATCCCGGGCGCCGGCGAGAAACGATGGGCAGAGTTTCTTTCACCCTATGCCCCTATTACCTGGCAGTAAATAGGTACCTGGGAGTAAGTCAGCTGTCACGGGCTGCTTCCTGGGGGTGGAGGCCTGGTCGAGGACCGGGCAGCGGGGACACTAAAAAAAAAAACCCGAAATCAACTCAAGATAACCTCAAGGTAAGATGAGCACATTACCTTGAGAAGCGAAGGACAAGGGGAAAAGATGAACGAAGTTTACAAGTAGACGAAAGTTATTTACAAGCAGAATATAAGCAAAGGTTTTTGATATTGTCAAGCTACGTCACAATTTTTATTAACTAGATAAATCTTACATTAAAAACAGGATAGAGGTAAATACTGTTTTGGTAGCAAGGCTGTAGACGAAACGAATAATTTACCAAGTGGTATTTAATAAGGCTAACTCTCTGCCATGTTCTCAAAATATGAGAGAGATACGCTATTGAAAAAGTTCAATCAATTCAAAAGTTGGTTCAAAATAAGCCCCGTCGCCAATAGGCAAGCAGGACGACAACAATATTCTTTATTTTCAATCTATACAACTTTCCACGAGTCACGCAGTAATTTATACATCTAAAAAAAAAAGTCGTGAAGCATAAGCATTTGAGAATGTTTTTAATGAGAATTTATACTTTTCAAGTGAGTTAATATAATATAAACTCTAACAATTCTAATATATGTATATTAGAATTATTAATATTCACCAGGAAATACTTCTTTAAAGCAAACATACGTTACATCTTGAGAGGAGTTACCACACTGCTCAAGGCACAGTAGTGAAGGTGTTGTCTCCAAGTCACACTTGACAAGTAGCCTCAAAAATGATTAAACTTGGCAATGAAAATGCGATGAATTTCTCAGCACATTAACCGAAGGGAAATGATAAGAACTTTAACATTTCCAAGTGACAAGATGCTTCAACTACTAATACTATTATTTGTAATTGTTTTGATAACATTTCAAGTCTTGCGAGGGTTGACACTGGACGCTCCAGAAGTCTGTACACCCGAACATTAAGACTCAAGGAACCACCCAGATTCACCATTTAAAGGTTTATCCTGAGGCACAGCGGTCACTCCACCTCCAGATAACCGAGGCACACCCGGCCTTCCAGCGCAATAAAGATGACGCCCTTCTTGCCTCTGGGCAGAAATTGATGAAAGAATAGATGCCAATCCCAGATTCATTTACAACTTTATTTTCTTTATCTTTCTAGCACAACTATAATGTACAAAACCGTATTATCATATTATCCTTACCCTTTATCCAAATAAAACCATGCAAACCAGAGAATAAATAAATAAGGGATTATAATATATTAAAAATGGGGAAATCCTCGGCATCTCAGTCAGCGGTCACAGCGATAATCACCCTAATGGGCAACAGTTATAAGGGTGATGTTACCCTACAATTGTGGGAGGTGAATTACCTGCCTTAATTGCTCTAATGCACGCAACCCCTATGGCAGCAAGTTAAAAAAAAAAGTAGGTTTAATTAACAGGTAGATTAACAGGTAGATTAACAGGTAGATTAACAGGTAGATTAACCGGAAATTTTTGATAGAAACGTTTATTTTCTTAGGGGTAATCTTGCCGGAAACCTTTATGGTTGGTAAAGGTGGACCTTTGTAATCTATGGTTGGTAAAGGTGGACCTTTGTAATCTATGGTTGGTAAAGGTGGACCTTTGTAATCTATGGTTGGTAAAGGTGGACCTTTGTAATCTATGGTTGGTAAAGGTGGACCTTTGTAATCTATGGTTGGTAAAGGTGGACCTTTGTAATCTATGGTTGGTAAAGGTGGACCTTTGTAATCTATGGTTGGTAAAGGTGGACCTTTGTAATCTATGGTTGGTAAAGGTGGACCTTTGTAATCTATGGTTGGTAAAGGTGGACCTTTGTAATCTATGGTTGGTAAAGGTGGACCTTTGTAATCTACGGTTGGTAAAGGTGGACCTTTGTAATCTACGGTTGGTAAAGGTGGACCTTTGTAATCTATGGTTGGTAAAGGTGGACCTTTGTAATCTATGGTTGGTAAAGGTGGACCTTTGTAATCTATGGTTGGTAAAGGTGGACCTTTGTAATCTATGGTTGGTAAAGGTGGACCTTTGTAATCTATGGTTGGTAAAGGTGGACCTTTGTAATCTATGGTTGGTAAAGGTGGACCTCTGTAATCTATGGTTGGTAAAGGTGGACCTTTGTAATCTATGGTTGGTAAAGGTGGACCTCTGTAATCTATGGTTGGTAAAGGTGGACCTTTGTAATCTATGGTTGGTAAAGGTGGACCTCTGTAATCTATGGTTGGTAAAGGTGGACCTTTGTAATCTATGGTTGGTAAAGGTGGACCTCTGTAATCTATGGTTGGTAAAGGTGGACCTCTGTAATCTATGGTTGGTAAAGGTGGACCTCTGTAATCTATGGTTGGTAAAGGTGGACCTCTGTAATCTATGGTTGGTAAAGGTGGACCTCTGTAATCTATGGTTGGTAAAGGTGGACCTCTGTAATCTATGGTTGGTAAAGGTGGACCTCTGTAATCTATGGTTGGTAAAGGTGGACCTCTGTAATCTATGGTTGGTAAAGGTGGACCTCTGTAATCTATGGTTGGTAA
Source organism: Procambarus clarkii (assembly GCF_040958095.1). NCBI lineage: Eukaryota > Metazoa > Arthropoda > Malacostraca > Decapoda > Cambaridae > Procambarus > Procambarus clarkii. The sequence goes on from NC_091164.1 coordinate 10,325,847, forward strand.
AGGTGGACCTCTGTAATCTATGGTTGGTAAAGGTGGACCTTTGTAATCTATGGTTGGTAAAGGTGGACCTTTGTAATCTATGGTTGGTAAAGGTGGACCTCTGTAATCTATGGTTGGTAAAGGTGGACCTTTGTAATCTATGGTTGGTAAAGGTGGACCTCTGTAATCTATGGTTGGTAAAGGTGGACCTCTGTAATCAATGGTTGGTAAAGGTGGACCTCTGTAATCTATGGTTGGTAAAGGTGGACCTTTGTAATCTACGGTTGGTAAAGGTGGACCTTTGTAATCTATGGTTGGTAAAGGTGGACCTTTGTAATCTATGGTTGGTAAAGGTGGACCTTTGTAATCTATGGTTGGTAAAGGTGGTCCTCTGTAATCTATGGTTGGTAAAGGTGGACCTCTGTAATCTATGATTGGTAAAGGTGGACCTTTGTAATCTATGGTTGGTAAAGGTGGACCTTTGTAATCTATGGTTGGTAAAGGTGGTCCTCTGTAATCTATGGTTGGTAAAGGTGGACCTCTGTAATCTATGGTTGGTAAAGGTGGACCTCTGTAATCTATGGTTGGTAAAGGTGGTCCTCTGTAATCTATGGTTGGTAAAGGTGGACCTCTGTAATCTATGGTTGGTAAAGGTGGACCTCTGTAATCTATGGTTGGTAAAGGTGGACCTCTGTAATCTATGGTTGGTAAAGGTGGACCTCTGTAATCTATGGTTGGTAAAGGTGGACCTCTGTAATCTATGGTTGGTAAAGGTGGACCTCTGTAATCTATGGTTGGTAAAGGTGGACCTCTGTAATCTATGGTTGGTAAAGGTGGACCTCTGTAATCTATGGTTGGTAAAGGTGGTCCTTTGTAATCTATGGTTGGTAAAGGTGGACCTTTGTAATCTATGGTTGGTAAAGGTGGACCTTTGTAATCTATGGTTGGTAAAGGTGGACCTCTGTAATCTATGATTGGTAAAGGTGGACCTCTGTAATCTATGGTTGGTAAAGGTGGACCTCTGTAATCTATGATTGGTAAAGGTGGACCTCTGTAATCTATGGTTGGTGAAGGTGGACCTTTGTAATCTATGGTTGGTAAAGGCGGACCTTTGTAATCTATGGTTGGTGAAGGTGGACGTTTGTAATCTATGGTTGGTAAAGGTGGACCTCTGTAATCTATGGTTGGTAAAGGTGGTCCCATTGTAATCTATGGTTGATAAAGGTGGACCGCTGTAATCTATGGTTGGTAAAGGTGGTCCCATTGTAATCTATGGTTGATAAAGGTGGACCGCTGTAATCTATGGTTGGTAAAGGTGGTCCTCTGTAATCTATGGTTGGTAAAGGTGGTCCTCTGTAATCTATGGTTGATAAAGGTGTACCTCTGTAATCTATGGTTAAGGTGTTCCCACTGTAACCGTAACGTTCCTGGTAGAAACCTTTCAACTCTTCCAGTGATTCCATGTGAACTCCGTAATTTCCCCTGTGATCGCATATGTTCGAATCCTACACTGGCCTCCTGGTCGACCAGTACAGGTAACTGTACTGGTCGATGTAATAAATCTGTACTAAATTTTTTTTGTTTTTACTCATTCAGTGTATAACAGGTAAGAATAAAGGAGACTGCAGAAGACCTACTGACTCACAGCAAGTAGGCCTACTGGCACACAGGAGGCCTTTGACTCACAGGAGGCGTCATTATCAGTGACCTTTTCTGTCTGTCACAACAGTTTCTGTCCGATCCATCGCTGACAGACACCCCCTATGAACCCCTCCTCCTCCTCCTCTATTTGTTAAAGTGTCACCCTCCACACCTGCTGATGATCCCATCACAACTTTGAATTAATTCAACACGAGACAACCTGTTACGGTGAGATCAGACAACCTGTCTGTGTTCAACAAACATGTAATATCAACTCATCTACGGCAACACCACCACAGATCTCTCTCTCACCTTCCTTGCCAAACAACTCAATCCGATTCTTCCTCGTGTGAAGTAGATAGTTATCATCTGAACCTTTACTGGAGACTCTAAAGACCCACAATAAGTTGCTCATTTGGATTAGATAATACAACAAATTCACCTTGTAACTCACACTTTACATAAGTGGTTCCCAACAAAAAAGTGTTTCCCAAGTTGGGACAAGTCCGGAGCTCTCTCAGAATTTACAAAGCTTGACATTTTTATTGTTTTCAACTGCTAATTGAATGTAAAATAATGAAGTGTAACTCGAATTTTCCATTAGCTTAATAAAAAATAATAATATAATCACAAAATCATTATACAATATATAATGCTTGTAACCAGTAAGGCAGATGTAAAGTTAAAATTATTTTTTTATTAACAGTAATTAGCAAATGCAGATAAGCAGTAAATACCAGTGATATATTATTTACAAATGTTTAATAATACATCTCCGTATTCCTCCTCTCCACATTCATCTCAAACATCACACTGCCAGGATGACTGCCAGGATGACTGCCAGGATGACTGCCAAACATCACACTGCCAGGATGACTGCCAAACATCACACTGCCAGGATGACTGCCAAACATCACACTGCCAGGATGACTGCCAAACATCACACTGCCAGGATGACCGCCAAACATCACACTGCCAGGATGACTGCCAAACATCACACTGCCAGGATGACTGCCAAACATCACACTGCCAGGATGACTGCCAAACATCACACTGCCAGGATGACTGCCAAACACCACACTGCCAGGATGACTGCCAGGATGACTGCCAACATCACACTGCCAGGATGACTGCCAACATCACACTGCCAGGATGACTGCCAACATCACACTGCCAGGATGACTGCCAACATCACACTGCCAGGATGACTGCCAACATCACACTGCCAGGATGACTGCCAACATCACACTGCCAGGATGACCGCAAACATCACACTGCCAGGATGACTGCCAAACATCACACTGCCAGGATGACCGCCAACATCACACTGCCAGGATGACCGCCAACATCACACTGCCAGGATGACCGCCAACATCACACTGCCAGGATGACCACCAACATCACACTGCCAGGATGACCGCCAACATCACACTGCCAGGATGACCGCCAACATCACACTGCCAGGATGACCGCCAACATCACACTACCAGGATGACCACCAACATCACACTGCCAGGATGACCACCAACATCACACTGCCAGGATGACTGCCAACATCACACTGCCAGGATGACCGCCAACATCACACTGCCAGGATGACCGCCAACATCACACTGCCAGGATGACCACCAACATCACACTGCCAGGATGACCACCAACATCACACTGCCATGATGACCACCAACATCACACTGCCAGGATGACCACCAACATCACACTGCCAGGATGACCACCAACATCACACTGCCAGGATGACCACCAACATCACACTGCCAGGATGACCACCAACATCACACTGCCAGGATGACCACCAACATCACACTGCCAGGATGACCACCAACATCACACTGCCAGGATGACTGCCAAACATCACACTGCCAGGATGACCACCAACATCACACTGCCAGGATGACTGCCAAACATCACACTGCCAGGATGGCCACCAAACATCACACTGCCAGGATGACTGCCAAACATCACACTGCCAGGATGGCCACCAAACATCACACTGCCAGGATGACCGCCAAACATCACACTGCCAGGATGGCCACCAAACATCACACTGCCAGGATGACCGCCAAACATCACACTGCCAGGATGGCCGCCAAACATCACACTGCCAGGATGGCCACCAAACATCACACTGCCAGGATGACCGCCAAACATCACACTGCCAGGATGGCCACCAAACATCACACTGCCAGGATGACCGCCAAACATCACACTGCCAGGATGGCCACCAAACATCACACTGCCAGGATGACTGCCAAACATCACACTGCCAGGATGGCCACCAAACATCACACTGCCAGGATGACCGCCAAACATCACACTGCCAGGATGGCCACCAAACATCACACTGCCAGGATGACCGCCAAACATCACACTGCCAGGATGACCGCCAAACATCACACTGCCAGGATGGCCACCAAACATCACACTGCCAGGATGACCGCCAAACATCACACTGCCAGGATGGCCACCAAACATCACACTGCCAGGATGACCGCCAAACATCACACTGCCAGGATGACCGCCAAACATCACACTGCCAGGATGACCGCCAAACATCACACTGCCAGGATGACCGCCAAACATCACACTGCCAGGATGACCGCCAAACATCACACTGCCATGATGGCCACCAAACATCACACTGCCAGGATGACTGCCAAACATCACACTGCCAGGATGACCGCCAAACATCACACTGCCAGGATGACTGCCAACATCACACTGCCAGGATGACTGCCAACATCACACTGCCAGGATGACTGCCAACATCACACTGCCAGGATGACTGCCAACATCACACTGCCAGGATGACCGCCAACATCACACTGCCAGGATGACCACCAACATCACACTGCCAGGATGACCACCAACATCACACTGCCAGGATGACCGCCAACATCACACTGCCAGGATGACCACCAACATCACACTGCCAGGATGACCACCAACATCACACTGCCAGGATGACCACCAACATCACACTGCCAGGATGACCACCAACATCACACTGCCAGGATGACCGCTAACATCACACTGCCAGGATGACCACCAACATCACACTGCCAGGATGACCGCCAACATCACACTGCCAGGATGACCACCAACATCACACTGCCAGGATGACTGCCAAACATCACACTGCCAGGATGACTGCCAAACATCACACTGCCAGGATGACCGCCAACATCACACTGCCAGGATGACTGCCAACATCACACTGCCAGGATGACTGCCAACATCACACTGCCAGGATGACCGCCAACATCACACTGCCAGGATGACTGCCAACATCACACTGCCAGGATGACCGCCAACATCACACTGCCAGGATGACTGCCAACATCACACTGCCAGGATGACCGCCAACATCACACTGCCAGGATGACTGCCAACATCACACTGCCAGGATGACCGCCAACATCACACTGCCAGGATGACTGCCAACATCACACTGCCAGGATGACCGCCAGGATGACTGCCAGGATGACCACCAACATCACACTGCCAGGATGACCACCAAACATCACACTACCAGGATGACCGCCAACATCACACTGCCAGGATGACCGCCAACATCACACTGCCAGGATGACTGCCAAACATCACACTGCCAGGATGATCACCAACATCACACTGCCAGGATGACAGCCAACATCACACTGCCAGGATGACTGCCAAACATCACACTGCCAGGATGACCGCCAACATCACACTGCCAGGATGACTGCCAAACATCACACTGCCAGGATGATCACCAACATCACACTACCAGGATGACCGCCAACATCACACTGCCAGGATGACTGCCAAACATCACACTGCCAGGATGATCACCAACATCACACTACCAGGATGACCGCCAACATCACACTGCCAGGATGACTGCCAAACATCACACTGCCAGGATGACTGCCAAACATCACACTGCCAGGATGACCGCCAACATCACACTGCCAGGATGACTGCCAACATCACACTGCCAGGATGACTGCCAACATCACACTGCCAGGATGACCGCCAACATCACACTGCCAGGATGACTGCCAACATCACACTGCCAGGATGACTGCCAACATCACACTGCCAGGATGACCGCCAACATCACACTGCCAGGATGACTGCCAACATCACACTGCCAGGATGACCGCCAGGATGACTGCCAGGATGACTGCCAGGATGACCACCAACATCACACTGCCAGGATGACCACCAACATCACACTGCCAGGATGACCACCAAACATCACACTGCCAGGATGACCACCAAACATCACACTGCCAGGATGACTGCCAAACATCACACTGCCAGGATGACCGCCAAACATCACACTGCCAGGATGACTGCCAAACATCACACTGCCAGGATGACCGCCAAACATCACACTGCCAGGATGACTGCCAAACATCACACTGCCAGGATGACCGCCAACATCACACTGCCAGGATGACCACCAAACATCACACTGCCAGGATGACCACCAAACATCACACTGCCAGGATGACCACCAAACATCACACTACCAGGATGACCACCAAACATCACACTGCCAGGATGACCACCAACATCACACTGCCAGGATGACCACCAAACATCACACTGCCAGGATGACCACCAAACATCACACTGCCAGGATGACTGCCAAACATCACACTGCCAGGATGACTGCCAAACATCACACTGCCAGGATGACCACCAAACATCACACTGCCAGGATGACTGCCAAACATCACACTGCCAGGATGACCGCCAAACATCACAATGCCAGGATGACTGCCAAACATCACACTGCCAGGATGACCGCCAAACATCACACTGCCAGGATGACCACCAAACATCACACTGCCAGGATGACCACCAACATCACACTGCCAGGATGACTGCCAAACATCACACTGCCAGGATGACTGCCAAACATCACACTGCCAGGATGACTGCCAAACATCACACTACCAGGATGACTGCCAAACATCACACTGCCAGGATGACTGCCAAACATCACACTGCCAGGATGACTGCCAAACATCACACTGCCAGGATGACTGCCAAACATCACACTGCCAGGATGACTGCCAAACATCACACTGCCAGGATGACCACCAACATCACACTGCCAGGATGACTGCCAAACATCACACTGCCAGGATGACCGCCAAACATCACACTGCCAGGATGACTGCCAAACATCACACTGCCAGGATGACCGCCAACATCACACTGCCAGGATGACTGCCAAACATCACACTGCTAGGATGACTGCCAACATCACACTGCCAGGATGACCACCAACATCACACTGCCAGGATGACTGCCAACATCACACTGCCAGGATGACCACTAACATCACACTGCCAGGATGACTGCCAAACATCACACTGCCAGGATGACCACCAACATCACACTGCCAGGATGACCACCAAACATCACACTGCCAGGATGACCACCAAACATCACACTGCCAGGATGACCACCAACATCACACTGCCAGGATGACCACCAAACATCACACTGCCAGGATGACCACCAAACATCACACTGCCAGGATGACCGCCAAACATCACACTGCCAGGATGACTGCCAAACATCACACTGCCAGGATGACCACCAAACATCACACTGCCAGGATGACCACCAACATCACACTGCCAGGATGACCACCAAACATCAGACTGCCAGGATGACCACGAAACATCACACTGCCAGGATGACCGCCAAACATCACACTGCCAGGATGACTGCCAAACATCACACTGCCAGGATGACCACCAAACATCACACTGCCAGGATGACCACCAACATCACACTGCCAGGATGACCACCAAACATCACACTGCCAGGATGACCACCAAACATCACACTGCCAGGATGACCACCAAACATCACACTGCCAGGATGACCGCTAAACATCACACTGCCAGGATGACTGCCAAACATCACACTGCCAGGATGACCGCCAAACATCACACTGCCAGGATGACTGCCAAACATCACACTGCCAGGATGACCGCCAAACATCACACTGCCATCATGACTGCCAAACATCACACTGCCAGGATGACCACCAACATCACACTGCCAGGATGACCACCAACATCACACTGCCAGGATGACCACCAACATCACACTGCCAGGATGACCACCAATATCACACTGCCAGGATGACCACCAACATCACACTGCCAGGATGACTGCCAAACATCACACTGCCAGGACGACTGCCAAACATCACACTGCCAGGATGACCACCAAACATCACACTACCAGGATGACCACCAACATCACACTGCCAGGATGACTGCCAAACATCACACTGCCAGGATGACTGCCAAACATCACACTGCCAGGATGACCACCAACATCACACTGCCAGGATGACTGCCAAACATCACACTGCCAGCATGACTGCCAAACATCACACTGCCTGGATGACTGCCAGGATGACTGACAAACATCACACTGCCAGGATGACTGACAAACATCACACTGCCAGGATGACTGACAAACATCACACTGCCAGGATGACTGCCAGGATGACCACCAAACATCATACTGCCAGGATGACCACCAAACATCACACTGCCAGGATGACTGCCAAACATCACACTGCCAGGATGACTGCCAAACATCACACTGCCAGGATGACTGCCAAACATCACACTGCCTGGATGACTGCCAGGATGACTGACAAACATCACACTGCCAGGATGACTGCCAAACATCACACTGCCAGGATGACCACCAAACATCACACTGCCAGGATGACTGCCAAACATCACACTGCCAGGATGACTGCCAAACATCACACTGCCAGGATGACTGCCAAACATCACACTGCCAGGATGACCACCAAACATCACACTGCCAGGATGACCACCAAACATCACACTGCCAGGATGACTGCCAAACATCACACTGCCATAAGCCATAAGGAGCGTCAAAGCTGTCTTACCAGCCAGCCTTCTCCGTGGAGACCACCGTGGGCACTTACACCAGGTTCCCCACACTGTTCCATCACTACACCGGCCATTGCTCAGCGCAAACAATTAGCGTGACTTGTAATGATTCATTCTTCGACCAACTCATTGCCCCAACACACGATTCACCATTGTTCCTCTTGTAATGAGAGAGCATGGAAGAATTCTGCACAGAAAACATAATTTTCTTCATATCTAATCCACAATTTCCTGCACTTTTCAACACATGATTAAAAGTGCTTAGATATCTTACGGATACTTAAGATTTTTTTGTGTTAATTAACTTGGGCTCTCAGTCTGTTTGTCTTAAGTCAGCTGACTGAGGTACACGTGGCAAATAACCCACGTGACGTAACACACACCTGGTCAAGCACCCATGTGACGTAACACACACCTGGTCAAGCACCCACGTGACGTAACACACACCTGGTCAAGCACCCACGTGACGTAACACACACCTGGTCAAGCACCCACGTGACGTAACACACACCTGGTCAAGCACCCACGTGACGTAACACACACCTGGTCAAGCACCCACGTGACGTAACACACACCTGGTCAAGCACCCACGTGACGTAACACACACCTGGTCAAGCACCCACGTGACGTAACACACACCTGGTCAAGCACCCACGTGACATAACACACACCTGGTAAAGCACCCACGTGACGTAACACACACCTGGTCAAGCACCCACGTGACGTAACACACACCTGGTCAAGCACCCACGTGACGTAACACACACCTGGTCAAGCACCCACGTGACGTAACACACACCTGTTCAAGTACCCACGTTACGTAACACACACCTGGTCAAGCACCCACGTGACGTAACACACACCTGGTCAAGCACCCACGTGACGTAACACACACCTGGTCAAGCACCCACGTGACGTAACACACACCTGGTCAAGCACCCACGTGACGTAACACACACCTGGTCAAGCACCCACGTGACGTAACACACACCTGGTCAAGCACCCACGTGACGTAACACACACCTGGTCAAGCACCCACAACACCCACTGAGGCAGCGAAGCACTGAGTGCACGGTGCTTCGCTGCCTCACCATTTTACACATCTAAAATCCATCCACAATAGCAATTCTAAACGCGCTTGACTGCACACCACGTGTCTCACTCCCAAGTAACTAATGTGACACACACACACGTGCCGAGCAATACACATGTTGTTGACCTGCTGATTGACGGTTGAGATGCGGGACCAAAGAGCCAGAGCTCTACCCCCGCAAGCACAATTATGTGAGTACATGGGCAGCTTTGTGAAGGGGGGGGGGCAATCTTCAAGCACTATTTCTAGTTCTACCTCTAAATGAACGTACTACTAATATCAGTATAAACACTAGTCCAACCCAAGTGGCCCTCCCATCACTCTAAAAGTAGCTAACATAACTAGTTAACATAACAGTAAAATTTCTAATAACTGGTGTCATAATATTACTGGGACGCATATCAGTCCAATTTAAATAAAACTGTTATTTTGGCGGGTATTTGCATATAATGCAATAATTATTATTACCATAATATTCAAATGAGCAGTATATAGGGGTGACAAAGCTATTATGAATGCCAACATTATCCTATATTACCAACATTATTTTTTGGGGGGTAATCTAGAGCAAATTACTGAAATGAGACAATTTACTAATATTAAACCTCTGGCCCCCCTATCCCTCGCTCGGAGATAGGGGCGATATCCACACCTATCCTAACCTAACATAACCAAATATAACTCAGTAATTCATGTTCCTAATATATAATATATTATTATTGTTAGAAAAGAATCAATCTAAAACGTAGTATTAAAAAAAAAACTAAAATCTTTTTGCCTGTTTGGCACATCGGACCTTGCATACTAAGCCAAGAAGTGCGGTTCTGGCTATTAGACATGACATTATATATAAATAAATATATGCGAACAAGCCTGAACGGTCTCCAGGAATATAGGCAACTGAAAACTCACACCCCAGAAGTGACTCGAACCCATACTGCCAGAAGCACTCTGCAACTGATGTACAGGATCCCTTAACCACTCGACCATCACGACCGGACACACACACACACACACACACATACACACACACACACACATATATATATTATATATATATATATATATATATATATATATATATATATATATATATATATATATATATATATATATTTTATACACACACACAAACACACATTTACATTCATTCACATACGCTATAAGTATTCACAGAAAAAAAAACTAAAAAGTGGATATTTCGGCATAACTGAATTCTCGACGGCATACAAAACAAAGACGAGATTCCTGAAAGAGCCCTGACAAACGTGACCCTTACTCACACTAACCAGAAGATTGAACTAACAATTCACTGCCAGACCAAGTAAACCGCACGCTTGCTCATAAAAAAACTCTGCAGACACCAGCGAAACACCTTGAAAGAAACGGATGTCAACTATGCCTTTATATATATATGGCCACTTGAGGACTGTCAGCCCCAACGATCTCAGTGTCTAGGCAAGACAACACCTCTTCCATAACAATGCACAAATATGTTCCTTGATGGAATCTTGTTATTTGTGCATTGTCTTGGAAGAGATGTTGTTGTCTTGCCTAGACACTGAGATCGTTGGGGCTGACAGTGCCTAAGTGGATATATATAGGCCATAGTTGACATTCATCTCTTGCACACACAGCCAGAGCATCAGACACATCCTGACCAACATCACCGAAATAGAGATACAACAACAGATGATCAGACACGGGGGAAGCACTACATACAAAAACACCGCAACCAACTATCAAGAGCCAGCATACACGTCGATATATCCGTCTACTATTGTAAACACCAAGGCAGAATGCGTAACTCACATCTTGCCTACTGTCAGAGCCAACATATCGATCTGCCAACACCAAACTTCACATCATCCTTCTTGGTTATATAATCTGCAGCTTCAGCTAAGATGTTTCCACTTCTCTTCTGCCTCCGAAGATGTTGAGAAGTTCAGTGCATTTCTTATGCATTTCTTAGCATCAGGCCAAATAATACTGTAATAGTCAAGGGGTTACCACTGGTTACAATTTTACAGTTAATTTGTCAAATTTTCAACTTCCTTTTGAAATGAACATAAGAAAGAGTATTAATGCTAGAATCATTGATCTCATTCTTCCAGTCATAGTCAATAACGTATGTCTACAAGAAAGACTGCTACCAGAATATACAATAATATGTATAAACTGTATTATTGTTCTATATCAATTATCCGTAGCCTAAAGAACGTGGAAAATCGTCCTAGGGGTAAGGCTTCATACCCCTTACAAACTTTTAAACGTCATGAAACCAAGAAAGATGCAATAGAGCAGCAACGTTGGTTATTAACGAAGCGTTGAGGACATTATTGTACCACCCATTACGGCTTCAAATCCAGTCCCGTCATGATGAACATCTTCTGTAGACTCGACACAATTATTTTGTACACTAACAATATACATACACAGCATCTAACACCAACAATCTCGGGTCGCTTTCATCTGACCTCATCACCGACAATGGGCATCACCGACAATGGGCATCACCGACAATGGGCATCACCGACAATGGGCATCACCGATATTGGGCATCACCGACAATGGGCATCTCCAATGACTCATTACAAAGCTACTTATTTAGCAGTCGTCAAATTTGAACGTGTATACTTTGAGGTTACACGCCCTCCTAACTCCCTGACTATTCATTCGCCTTGTGAAATATTGGCCCTTTTATACGGAGACTTATGTTGTTATTGGTGACTACTCCCTATTTTCTTGAATTGAATCCTAATATTATTTTATTATATTGCGTTGATACGTCATAGGCAACGAAGAAAGCTGTTATTAGACAGCTTATTATTAGACAATCGACTTGAGAATGGTCCAGGACGGCCCGAAACGCCGTCGTCCCTTCACCTTCTAGTGTGTGGTCTGGTCAACATACTTTAGCCACGTTATTGTGACTCATCGCCTGCATAAAGCTGTTATTACAATTATTAATGATGAACTCTTTAATTTTTTATATTTCCCATCTCTTTTAAGAGTTCTGTCTGAGTACCCACTCCGGTACTCTGCTGTTCTCACGATCTAACAAACGTCTAATTTGAAGCGGTTTCGTCAAGTCACGAGCGTACGAACCCAGACGAACCAACTCAAATTACAAGCCAGACGATACTCAGTCGTCCGAGGATGCATCTAACATGTGGTGCGTTAATTCCATTAAACCGCAACAATTTTAACCTCTGTCGATAGCTATAAACAGAGACGCATCAAGCGGGTGGACGGGTAATTGTTCGCGCTGGCAGGCGATGTACTCGCCTACATGTGCTGACCAGCTTTGAACGACTGCTACCAGAAAGACTGCTACCCGTCCTCTACAGTTGCCACAACGAACAGAAAATGGTGTATTAAAACATCTGAACCTAACCTAGTCTAACCGAGCGACCATAGAAAACGTGAGTGTTTGTGAGCCACTATAACTTACAGCACATCATAATTTGCCCGTTGATGGAGTGTTACGTCAAATTTGAGAGGACATGTTGCATCTTCAGCTCAGCAGCCCCGCCTTTCTAGCCCCTTGACGGTAATGTAATGGTTTCAACAGTATCATCTTGCAGCCATTCCACTCGTTCGAAACTTGTATAAAAAAAAAAGTCTCCTGACATCCATCAATTTTACAAGATCACATAAAATAAACCGAAAATACGCATATGGGAAAAACATTTCATCTATTTGGAGAGTCAGGGAAGCGAACTATTGTGGTTGGCAATTTATATGATAATGTACCAGGCGTACTTGCTACTTCGTCTGTCCGGGAAGGCCTAAAAAAAGGGTCAGGGGAGGTGAGAGGACAAAAGTCTGGCCTACCAGACTACCAGACCAGTCTGGCCCTACCTGACCGGGAGCCGGTCGGCCGAGCGGACAGCACGCTGGACTTGTGATCCTGTGGTCCTGGGTTCGATCCCAGGCGCCGGCGAGAAACAATGGGCAGAGTTTCTTTCACCCTATGCCCCTGTTACCTAGCAGTAAAATAGGTACCTGGGTGTTAGTCAGCTGTCACGGGCTGCTTCCTGGGGGTGGAGGCCTGGTCGAGGACCGGGCCGCGGGGACACTAAAAGCCCCGAAATCATCTCAAGATAACCTCAAGATAACCTATACCACTTGCTGGCCACAAATTCACCTCTCAACATGCCACCATACGAACAATTTCCATATATTTCTCTGAACGCTCATTCCTTCTCCGAGGCTATGGGTCCCACAATTGCAATTGAGGTGGTACCCATATGTATGTATGTATATGTGTGTGTGTGTTGTACCTAATAGCCAGAACGCACTACTTGGCCAACTATGCAAAGCCCGATTTGCCTAATAAGCCGAGTTTTCCAGAAGTTGTATATTTAAACAAAACAAAATGAAATGATAAAGCTTTCCATTACATTATATATGATTTAATTTTGTTTAATTTAAAACTAACGTAGATATATGACCAAATCTAATCTAACCTATCTTAACGTAACCTAAACTAACGAAAATTAGACTGTAATTTATGTTCTTAATATAATATTAATTCAAATGAACGAATTGTAAACAATCTTTTTAAAATAACGAAAATCTCTCTGCCTAGTAGGCAAATCGGCCCTTGCATACTAGGCTGAGTAGTACGTCCTTGCTAGGTACAATATATATATATATATATATATATATATATATATATATATATATATATATATATATATATATATATATATATATATATATTTATATATATATATATATATATATATATATATATATATATATATATTTATATATATATATATATATATATATATATATATATATATATATAAAACAAAATAAGTTAAAAAGAACAGGGGTGGTAGAAGGAAAGAATTAAAGTGTTCAGTGAGAACCCACAAGGTCTTCTCTGAAAACTATTTATTTTCTTCTTTCAGGCTGTGAGTCATATATATATATATATATATATATATATATATATATATATATATATATATATATATATATATATATATATATATATATATATATATATATATATATATATGTCGTACCTAGTAGCCAGAACTCACTTCTCAGCCTACTATGCAAGGCCCGATTTGCCTAATAAGCCAAGTTTTCCTGAATTAATATATTTTCTCATATATTTTTCTTATGAAATGATAAAGCTACCCATTTCGTTATGTATGAGGTCAATTTTTTTTATTGGAGTTAAAATTTACGTAGATATATGACCGAACCTAACCAACCCTACCTAACCTATCTTTATAGGTTAGGTTAGGTTAGATAGCCAAAAAAGTTAGGTTAGGTTAGGTTAGATAGGTTAGGTAGTCGAAAAAACATTATTTCATGAAAACTTGGCTTATTAGGCAAATCGGGCCTTGCATAGTAGGCTGATAAGTGCGTTCTGGCTACTAGGTACGACATATATATATATATATATATATATATATATATATTATATATATATATATATATATATATATATATATATATATATATATATATATATATATATATATATATATATATATATATTTATTCCCACGTTATTTTTTTGTTGGTGAAGGCCAGCAGGCGTATCATCAGTCACCCACACTCCCTACCATCACGGAATCAATATACATTCCACCTGTGTTTATACACTATGGTGGGCTCGGGCAAGATGACCGAGCCCACCACTGCCTGGGTTCGTTCGTCGGGTAATTTGGTTGCTAGACTTGTTGGCTCCCTCACCACGTCCTCCCTCCATTATCCGGACCCCTTAATCAGCACCACTCACCTTTATCACAAACTATTCACTATATCATGTTTCCCCCCCCCCCTTCTATAAATCACAGACCGAAGCATTGACTGACTGACCGGCTTGCTGGATTTTCCCCATCCAACTTTTAAGTACATATTTGTTTTAATACGTGTATTTATATTTTTTTTTTAGAGAGCATATAAATGTTACAGAGTTGTTAGTATGCAGATCTACTTTTTATATAATTTGAGAGTACTATACTTTTACTTCAGCTATATATATTATTGCGTGAACTACAAAAATTCATAATATATATATATGTCCTTGCCGGCAATAAATTACTCGGTAATTCCGTACTGAAGCCCACAATGTTAAAATCTAACTGTTTCACTAGCTTCAACGAAAATAAATATATTTCAAACCAAAAAGAAAAAATATATATAATTTATTTTCCAATATGCTTGAATGAAGTTTTCTTCATGCCTCTCTTGACAAATAACTCAACATTTCTAAATGTAATAAATGAAAAAGTTTACATTTTAAACACTGCATTTATCCTCGACAGAAAACGGGATGTAAACACTAAGCCGTGGCTGTGCCTCGCTAAAAACACTGACCAACTATCGAGTTACAAATACATGGCGAGAGACGCCCTGAGAAAGATGCAAGACTCTGAACGAAATGCTGGAGGAGACGATCATTAATAACGAAGGTTTACGAATTATATATGAAAACCGTTCTAGGAGAGAGGTAAAATTTGGCTTGGAGGGAGGGGAGGGAGAGAGAAACATTATTCGCAACATCATTTTGTGTCATTTATGTTGAAGGGGCGTAGTTACTGTACCTTCAACGTATATTTAAGTTCTGTCTTATTATTGACTTACGAAGCTTATTGTGCACTCACGAGCTGTGCTTGAAGGGTCGAACCAATTTCTTTCTTTATTATGCACCCAATACCCATCCCGTGGGCGGTGGTGTAAAGGATTCGAACCTCAGGCTCTTGGTGTACTTACCCGCATGTGTCCACCTGATGTGCTAGAAGGATCAACCGCCAACTTTTTAACAATAGTAGTTTATGGAAAAAGTTTTTTGTCATTTTTGTCTTGTAAAATTGCGAATCGAATTAGTTTTGACAACATCAAATCCGTTGCATTTGTATCCGACCCTTACGTTGAAGTTCTTTTTTTTTACTTCCGAGTCATTGCTGTCTAGTTTTGATGCATGTCTCCTCGTCCTAGTGTTCTTCACTGTGAACATTGTGTATCTGGTCAGTTCCTAGCACAATCTTCTATGTCGTTATCATGTCTTCTGTGATTTTTCTATCGTGTACCGTGGTGATGTTCAGTTCCGTTTTTATTTCTTCATAGCTCAGTTGTACTAGGATGAAAGCCTTGTTGCATACATTTGGACATTTTTAGCTTTATTTTGCTTATGCTCTTCAAAGCGAAGGTTCATTGCCGGGGCAGCATTCTCCAGAGGTTTCATATAGTTTGAAAAGCTCAGTTGTGCAAGTTCCTGAACATCTGGCCAATGGCCAGGTTGAGATATGTTCCTGACGTCATGATGGTAATGAGTACCTCTGGCTTTAGATCAGAGATTATTTCAATCCTTAAGAATCCTTCCCTGATCCAGGTCTAGCTGCCTCTCCTTCATTCTGAACTGCATTTAGAGTTAGTTGCTATTCTTATAACCTTACATTTGTCTGGATTAAATACACGCTACTGTTTCAGAAAACGTTTGGAGTGTCTTGCACATTTTGTAATATACTAGAGTCCTCTTTTGATTATCCTCGTGGCCTCTGTATTATCAGCAGTCATTAACATGAGGGCGGCTGTTACCTCTGACGAGACGTATATTAAAAAATGCAAGGCTCTAACTGACTCTTGTGGATCTCTACTCTTTTCCTCTCTTACCGCTGATATTTCTTATCTCGCTGACTATTTTCCTTCTTTCTCAAAGATAATCCCTTACTAAACTTTGAACTTTTCCAATGTTCTCTGACAGTCAAGAAAAACCCACTTCAACTCCTTGGTTGCCAGCATCTTTTTTCTGCAGTTCTAAAAATTGTCAATCATAAGTTTCTTTAGCTGAATATATATATATATATATATATATATATATATATATATATATATATATATATATATATATATATATATATATATATATATATATATATATATATATGACAGTGTCAGACCACGGAGGAAGAATTCAAACAGGAATTTCCTTCAGTACTTTCGTATTTAATAATACATCTTCAGAAGGGTGAGTTACAAGTATAAAGATTTGGACATAAATAGGCAGGAGAGAGATGATGTAAAGTGAGCTACAATGATAATTGTAATCATGAGTTTCCTTCTTAATAAAGAAAGAATAAAGAAGGAATCCAATAAAGCCTGTCAGCTCCAAAGAACTCAGTATATAGGCAAGACAACAACGTCTCTTTCTAGGCGATTAACAATACATAAACAACAGGGCTCCATCAAGTATAATTTCACATAACCAGACCATTACCAGAGAAATCTTAACAAGCAACACAGACATTATCGACAGATACAACGATAACAGGAAGCTCGACATCAGCGAGGCCCTACACATTACAAAGTCAATACCAGCAGTAAACAACCAATTAACACATATTACATTCTAACCACTTCAAGACCCCCCAAACCAGCACAGAAGCAAGCAGATAAAATGTATACCACATTTATGCCCATTGTTTTGTGTTCTGTCTTTTCCCATTGATTTGTTTCCTGTCACCTCACCCAATAACAAATATAAGCATGAGACGGAGTACACAAAAATGTCTTTGAAAATGTGAGAAGTCTTGCGAAACGCTTCTAGGCGTCAGACCATAAATAAAAATGTAAAAAAAAAAAATGAATTTTGGAGAGTTAATTTTTTCAATTACCCTCGACAGTGAAGAAAAGTGTAAGAAATATTGAGAAGATTCGTGTTAGAATTATTAATCTTACCCTTTCGATCATATTCAATAACATATGTTTACAAGAAAGACTGCTACCAAAATATACTAATATATATAAACTATAATACATAAATATATATAAACTTTAAACTTTTTTCGTTTAAGTTGAGGGTTCGAACTCTCGTCACGGCCCTTGTGGATTTGTTTATATATATATATATATATATATATATATATATATATATATATATATATATATATATATATATATATATATATATATATATATATATATATATATATATATATATATATATATATATAGCTGTTCTACATGTTTTTGAGCCTTCTGACCACACACTCTCTAGTACATTGAAAGGGATACTTTCGGCTCCGGTCTCTCTTCTATCAAATATAGAGACGGCATCGACCGTTTTCAAAACCTCTTGTAGTTTTCTTCACGCGAGAAGGAAATTAATCCTAAAACACAATAGGTCTACGTAAGACTTAAACTAAATTTTTTTAGTATCCATCATAAGATGTCCAAAGAGCAATAAAGAGTAAGTTCCTTGCCCTATCAGTAATTTATAGTCAAAGCTCTCAGTGTCCATCTCAATCTGTGTAAAGACCAAGTCTAGCCTCGATAGTTGGTCTCTTATATTCCACCCAATTTCTTCATTTTCTCCCTCGCATCATGTTTTCTCCGTCTCTTGAGAATATTTTCACTCAATTTTTGCTATGATTGAAGTCTCTCATTACTAGTATATACACCCCTCATATTGTAGGCAATTCCAGCCATTACTTTGAAGATGTTTATACGAGCTCTGTTCATGTTTTATTCATATCGTATTGATTGCAGTCACAACCACTTTCTCTCGCTGAAATAATGCTTGCAAGAGTTATTAACTCCACCAACACACAGCTTCCCAACATTTTATTCATTATGAAAAGCATCGCCATTCCTTCTCCTGTTTTATTTCTCTCCTCACAAACACTTCGCTAACCACTTCTTAGAACATTTCTTGTCTTTATTATATTTTGTTTTATTTTAATTCTATGCCTGTTATTACATCACCATTTATGTTCTCAGATAATATCTCATGATGGCATGTTCTCAGAAATAACATTTTGTGAATCTGCTTCCTCGGACATTACATCTGTATTAGCATGCCAGATTTGTAAACTTCATTATAATTATGCCTTCTGTTTGGGCAGCTCCCAACACTGGAGTGGCATACTGAGTACATAATGTACAGGAGATGGTAGGTTGGGGGGATGGGGAAATTGGGAATAGCGATTGGGATCGATGAGAGTTCCGGAACGAAATGGGGGAGTTCTACCCCAATACTTTCCCTCTCTTATACTCCCTTTCCGTATCGCCATCATTTTCTATCTCGTTCATATTCCCATTCCCTTTCTCCCTCAATCTCGCCTTCCCAGTACAGCGAGAGTAGACGGTGGCAACATCGTACACGGGAACAGACAACCAAGAAAAAAAAACAAGGTCGGAATCCATTAAAATGAAGAAGCGAAACGACGAAACTGAAAAAAAACAAAAACAGCTGACAAAGGCAGGTGAAGGAAGGAGGGAAGTAAGGAGCAACAGTGATGAACGATAAGAAGCAACACGAACCTCGAAGATAGTTAAAACAATTCAGCCCCATGTAAGAAAACAAGGCACACGACGAACTAAGCGATAAAAACAACAAAAAAATGGCATTGAGAATGAAGCAGGACTTCACGCCAGAAAAGAGTTAGGAATGAAGGTGAATGTGTAAGAGAGAGAGAGAGAGAGAGAGAGAGAGAGAGAGAGATAGAGAGAGAGAGAGAGAGAGAGAGAGAGAGAGAGAGAGAGAGAGAGAGAGAGAGAGAGAGAGAGAGAGAGAGAGAGAGAGAGAGAGAGAGAGACAAAAAAAGAAGGGCCAACAATAAGAGTTTGACCTTTGCGAAGGAGGCGGAGACGAGGGAGGATGACAGGCGGGTCTCGAGGACTCGGTGATGGACGATCTGCCAGAGTACACTAATTAATAATTCCCATTTTCAAATATACATAAATATTGCATGTATTTAGCTCATTAACACACACACACACACACACACACACACACACACACACACACACACACACACACACACACACACACACACACACACACACACACACATATATATATATATATATATATATATATATATATATATATATATATATATATATATATATATATATATATCACCAGGGTAATTGGTGATGCTCAGGATAGTCTGTGTCTGCAGACTCTCCCTTTTTTCTCCTCTCCCCCCCCCCCCCTCTCACCTCATCCTTCTCCCTCTCTCTCCCTCCTCACCTGATCCTCCTCCCTCTCCCCCATTTCTCCCTCCCTTCTCCCACTCCTCCCTCCCCCACCAGGCCTACCTCCAACCTCGAACATACACTTCCATTCATATCTATACTTGGGGAGGGGAGGGGTGTGGAGGGGAGGGGTGTGGAGGGGAGGGGTGTGGAGGGGAGGGGAAGGGAGGGGGAGGGGGTAACCGTCATGGTACAGGTCTGTGTCTATCCCCATCCATCCACCTATCCATTCAGACGTCTATCTTTCAATCTATTCATCTGTCCACCAATTCTTCCATTCATCTGTTCATCTAGCTATCCATTCATTAACTCATCGGCCTATATATCTATACTACTATCAGTCCCTCTGTCCATCTATCCATATATCTATCTATCCATCCATCCTTCTTTCTATCCATACATGTTTCAATCCAGCCATGTTTCTGTCCAACTATCTTTATATCCATCTATTCATCCATCTAATCATCTATTCATCAATTTATCAATCCATTCATATAACAAGCCATCTATACATCGAGCCGTCTATCCATCCATTCATCTATCTACTGTATCTGTCTCTCTGTATCTGCTTCTCTGTCTCTCTCTCTCTCTCTCTCTCTCTCTCTCTCTCTCTCTCTCTCTCTCTCTCTCTCTCTCTCTCTCTCTCTCTCTCTCTCTCTCTCTCTCTCTCTCTCTCTCTCTCACCAGAGGTGTTTGTGTGGAGGTCAGTGAAAGGAGCGTAGTGGTGTGAAATACTAAAAACAAAAGAAGAGTTACTGTGATAAGAGGCCGTGGCTTGAGAAACTATTGAAGTTGTGGCACGATCGTCTGTTTAGTGCGACCAAGAGGGAAATAGCAGGCTGCGAGCAGCCACGTCAAACAGCCTGGTTGACCAGTCCAGCAACCAGGAGGAGGCCTCGTCGAGGACCGGGCCACGGGGACGCTAAGCCCCGGAACCATCGCAAGGTTACCACAAGGTAATATTTGTTAATTTTCTCGAGATCAGTGAATATTGGTGTAGATTACTGTAAGATAACAAAAAATTGTTTTGAACTTTGTTTTCAAAATATTAGCTCTGTAGCCAGTGGGAGGTGCCAAAAATCCTCGTGTGGATCTTGAATGTGACCGCTGGCACGCTGTTTCCTTTTGAATTCTGGCGACGCCGACCAGCCTAATTGAAATTGAAATTGAAATAAGTTTATTGAGGTAAAAGACACACAAAGGGATGAGGTAGCTCAAGCTATTCTCACCCCGTTCAGTACATCGTGTTAATACATACATATACACACATCACAAACAATAAACATATTACCAAACATTCTGAGAGATAAACATATACATTTCCTCCTTTACACAAGTACCGACCAGCCTATGTATAACCCCCGTACCCCAGACCCTTCCCGCTGTCATTTTGGATGAATCTAGCCCCAAGCGTCTAGCTTCCAACTTTGGACAGATAGACACACTCCCTCTTATAGGTATATATATTATAGAGCGTATAGGGGAACCCAGTAGTGTCTGGGGTTTATGTATCTTCCCTTCCCTCCCCCCTCTTCCCACTCTACTCTTCCCTCTTCTAGCTTCCCCTCATCCTACCTCCTTCCCCCCCTCTCGTCTTACCCACCCCTCTACCCCCTCTTCCTCCTTCCACCCCATTTTACCCCCTCACTCTCATTCCCTTGTCCCTTTCAGCTTACATCTTTACTGAATATTATTTTCATCACAATCACCATCTTCACTACTCGGTACCTTCACTACTACTCCCTACATCTTCCCTATTCGCTATTTTCATCGCTGAAACTCGAATAAATTCAGTTCATTGTTTTCGAGTATTTTTTTTTTATTAATACATGAGTGCTGCTACCCTAGACTATATGAGGTGGAGTACAGTGTGTCAAAAAAAGCTAACTACATGATGCTAAAAATCCCCATCACACAAGATGGTTAGTCATACAGAGGCATGTGATGGGCAGTCTGCACTGGCAGACTCCGGATGCATTTTGAGGATATCATCAACACAAGAATAAGGCAGCAGTGATAATACAAGTCCCCATCTCTCAGGATGGTTAATCATACAGGGCCATATGTTTAGTAGACTGCACTGGCAAATTTTGGGTACACTGTGAGGATATCTTCAAGAATACGAGAGTGAATAATGTATGCTGATATTTCTTAAAGTATTTAATTTAGCTCGACCACGAGCAACCTATGTACGTCCCGTACCACAGACGATTTTCCCTGCAAAGTTGGGTGAGGCTTCAAGCGTCTGGCCTTTAACCTTGGGCAGAAAAATACATTCTCTCATGGATAAAAGTGTTTACAAGATTGGTTACACGAATGATACTCGATACACAGCAAATGGTCAGAGGTAGTAGAGAGCTACAGTACAATTATCATCATCAATAGCATCCTCACACCCTATCTTACTAATACACCACCAGATGTGTAGAGTTATTGACCTGGTTCACACTTATAGCTATCTTATATAGGAGCAATAATGTTGCATATGCAGACTGCAACAGTCTAAATTATTTGCCGAGTCAATTTACATCACTAATCCGGACGATTTAATTTAATACATTCCAATAATTACGACAATCGAACATTTCCCCTGGAAACGACATAACGCGTCCGTAAAAGTATGGACAAAACCCGCAGAAGCGTAATCCTAATGGAAGCACTGTACCGAAGAGCCGCCTGTACCCGACAGTAACTCAGGCGCCGCAAATAACACTAGTGTACAATTATCGCTCGCCAGCCTGTTGATGGCTGGCTGTGGCAGAGCCGCCCGAACCTTTAACAAGGAAAACAATCGCCTCTCCGGAATGTAATATTGGCAGGGATGAAAGCGGTACAAATGGGTCTCTTGACAAGGCACGTCCTCCCTCCACAGCCATTTCCAGACTTAACTACGGGACTTTAAAGTCTCTTACTGAGGGGTGCACGATTGCGTGTCTGCGGGAGGCGACCTTTGCTGCATTTGGAAGTGAAGACAATTGGGCAAGACGACATTGGGATGAACGCAACAAATATTATGAGAGATAAAAGGTGGAGTCCGAAGAACAAGATTAAAAGTAATGTGAATTTGATGAATGAATATATTTCTCGTAGTCTCCAGATCCTGACACCAAGAGCCAGCCTCCAGAACACCTCACACTCACAAGCCAAACACCAGCCCAACATTTTACTCTCATACAGGTGGCTATATAGAGGCAATAGTTGTGGTAACCTTTTGAGCCGAGTGGAGCCTCAGGGTGGAGAGCTTAGCTTCGCACTTGTCAATGTTCTGATGGCCAAATTAATAAATGATGAACGCACACATAAGCCGACGTAGCTGTCATCTGCTATTCTGATGACATTTGTATTGTTGCAAATACCCAAACTCGACTGCACGCTCTATTTGGTTCTCTGGCTATTAAGAGCGTTGAATGCGGTTTCATTCTTCTTGTGATAGACACATCACTCACCTCCACACACACCGCAAAACCCCGTTCCCCACTATCATTCCTCTACCACCCGTCTGCCACGACCCCCCCCCTTCCTCACCCTCATGCCTCGCCCTTCCCCAACCCCCCCTCCTGCCTCTCCCTTAATTCCCCCACCCCCTCCCACCTGCCTCGCCCTTCCCCACACTCTCCATCCTTCTTCCTTGCCCTTCCCCACACTCTCCATCCTTCTTCCTTGCCCTTCCCCACCCCTCCCCCTCCTTCCTCGTCCTTCCCCACCCCTCCCCCTCCTTCCTCGTCCTTCCCCACCCCTCCCCCTCCTTCCTCGCCCTTCCCCACCCCTCCCCCTCCTACCTTGCCCTACTCCTCCCCATCCCCTCCTACCTTGCCCTTCCCCACCCCACCCCCTCTTTCTTTGCCCTTCCCCCCCCCCTCGTATATCGGGCCCCACAAACCAGCCGTCAGTTACTGAGAGCATGCTGTAACAACGATAGTTACCCGCCGGTATCCCAGTGATTCGGGATGTGGTTAACCTCAGCTATCAGACGTAATGAAGAAGCAGAGCCCCTCCACTTTTACCTCGCATCACACCTCAGCTCTCTCCTCCCTTGTTAGCATATAGCAAACATTTTTATTACTGAAACTCAGACTGCGTGAATTACTTCGTGATAACCCAGAAATTAATTAAAGTTTCGGGTCATAGGCCAGTCACACCATTCCCGTTATTGACAGGTTCAGAATACGTCACTCCAGCCAACAGTTATATAACAACATAACAGTTAGTTATGGTGATAACCATAACTAACCCGTTGGCACAGTTAGTTCATCCCCCTGTGTTAGTTCATCATAGGGGCGCTGACAGCTGAGTGGACAGCGCTTCGGATTCGTAGTCCTGAGGTTCCAGGTTCGATCCTCGGTGGAAGCGGAAACAAATGAGCAGAGCTTCTTTCACCCTGATGCCCCTGTTTACCTAGCAGTAAATAGGTACCTGGGAGTTAGACAACTGTTACGGGCTGCTTCCTGGGGGTGTGTAACAAAAAGGAGGCCTGGTCGAGGAACTCTAAGCCCCGAAATTATCTCAAGATAACCCCAAGAAGATCCCCCTTGACATACTCGTTCATCTCCCTTAATACGCGAATTCAATCCCTTAAAATACTTACCACAGCTCCTCAACCTCTTAACACTGTGCTTACATCTACCTTACATTAAATTGTATTGAACTCTTGACCCCCAACTTACCGGATAATTCCACACAATAATTATGATAAGTGACCCCGGAGTGAGAGTAATATTAACTATCCCAATGCATCTACTGTTCTCTTTTAGCATTTGTACTCTAGTGTCTTGCAAGCAGAAAAATATGCTTGCTTGAAGCTACCCATCTCACAGAATAGGTAACTCCAGCATGGCAACACCCGTAGCGTGACTCTAGCATGGCAACACCCGTAGCGTGACTCCAGCATGGCAACACCCGTAGCGTGACTCTAGCATGGCAACACCCGTAGCGAGACTCCAGCATGGCAACACCCGTAGCGTGACTCTAGCATGGCAACACCCGTAGCGTGACTCTAGCATGGCAACACCCGTAGCGTGACTCTAGCATGGCAACACCCGTAGCGTGACTCTAGCATGGCAACACCCGTAGCGTGACTCCAGCATGGCAACACCCGTAGCCTGACTCCAGCATGGCAACACCCGTAGCCTGACTCCAGCATGGCAACACCCGTAGCGAGACTCTAGCATGGCAACACCCGTAGCGTGACTCTAGCATGGCAACACCCGTAGCGAGACTAGCATGGCAACACCCGTAGCGTGACTCCAGCATGGCAACACCCGTAGCGTGACTCCAGCATGGCAACACCCGTAGCCTGACTCCAGCATGGCAACACCCGTAGCCTGACTCCAGCATGGCAACACCCGTAGCGAGACTCTAGCATGGCAACACCCGTAGCGTGACTCTAGCATGGCAACACCCGTAGCGAGACTAGCATGGCAACACCCGTAGCGTGACTCCAGCATGGCAACACCCGTAGCGTGACTCCAGCATGGCAACACCCGTAGCCTGACTCCAGCATGGCAACACCCGTAGCGAGACTCTAGCATGGCAACACCCGTAGCGTGACTCTAGCATGGCAACACCCGTAGCGAGACTCTAGCATGGCAACACCCGTAGCGTGACTCTAGCATGGCAACACCCGTAGCGTGACTCTAGCATGGCAACACCCGTAGCGTGACTCTAGCATGGCAACACCCGTAGCGTGACTCTAGCATGGCAACACCCGTAGCGTGACTCTAGCATGGCAACACCCGTAGTGTGACTCTAGCATGGCAACACCCGTAGCGTGACTCTAGCATGGCAACACCCGTAGCGTGACTCCAACATTGCAACACCCGTAGCGTGACTCCAACATTGCAACACCCGTAGCGTGACTCCAACACCCGTAGCGTGACTCCAACATTGCAACACCCGTAGCGTGACTCCAACACTGCAACACCCGTAGCGTGACTCCAACACTGCAACACCCGTAGCGTGACTCCAACATTGCAACACCCGTAGCGTGACTCCAACATTGCAACACCCGTAGCGTGACTCCAACACTGCAACACCCGTAGCGTGACTCCAACATTGCAACACCCATAGCGTGACTCCAACATTGCAACACCCGTAGCGTGACTCCAACATTGCAACACCCGTAGCGTGACTCTAGCATGGCAACACCCGTAGCGTGACTCCAACATTGCAACACCCGTAGCGTGACTCCAACATTGCAACACCCGTAGCGTGACTACAACATTGCAACACCCGTAGCGTGACTCCAACATTGCAACACCCGTAGCGTGACTACAACATTGCAACACCCGTAGCGTGACTCCAACATTGCAACACCCGTAGCGTGACTCCAACATTGCAACACCCGTAGCGTGACTCCAGCATTGCAACACCCGTAGCGTGACTCCAGCATTGCAACACCCGTAGCGTGACTCCAGCACTGCAACACCCGTAGCGTGACTCCAGCTTCGCAACACCCGTAGCGAGACTCCAGCTTCGCAACACCCGTAGCGTGACTCCAGCATTGCAACACCCGTAGCGTGACTCCAGCACTGCAACACCCGTAGCGTGACTCCAGCATTGCAACACCCGTAGCGTGACTCCAGCATTGCAACACCCGTAGCGTGACTCCAGCATCGCAACACCCGTAGCGTGACTCCAGCATCGCAACACCCGTAGCGTGACTCCAGCTTCGCAACACCCGTAGCGTGACTCCAGCATTGCAACACCCGTAGCGTGACTCCAGCATCGCAACACCCGTAGCGTGACTCCAGCATGGCAACACCCGTAGCGTGACTCCAGCATTGCAACACCCGTAGCGTGACTCCAGCTTCGCAACACCCGTAGCGTGACTCCAGCATTGCAACACCCGTAGCGTGACTCCAGCAATGCAACACCTATAGCGTGACTCCAACACTACAACTGGCATACCACAGAATAAAGCAGGGTAACCTCTTGACTTCAGCACTGCATCAAGACCCCTCGAAGCCCCGATTAGTGTCAGCGCATCTAAGGGTTCGATCCCCCCTGAAACAGCGGTCAGTCCTCCTTAATCTGGTGATAGAGTGGGCAGTGTTCGTCATATTTTGGGGTGCATGTGATTATCCTCGTATATGGAGTTGTGAATTGACTTTTACCGGCTCGAACAATGGATAATAAATATTGCCTTTATTCAGCGCTGCGTGCTGAATATATTATGATGTTAACCAATACTCTCCACTTGTGTGTTGTTCCGTCCCGTGCCTTGGTGTGTCCAGCCCCGCCTCGGTGCCCAGGCCAGACCCGCTTCGGTGCCCAGGCCAGACCCGCTTCGGTGCCCAAGCCAGACCCGCCTCGGTGCCCAGGCTAGCCCCGCCTCGGGGCCCAGGCCAGCCCCGCCTCGGTGCCCAGGCCAGCCCCGCCTCGGTGCTCAGGCTAGCCCCGCCTCGGTGCCCAGGCCAGACCCGCCTCGGTGCCCAGGCCAGACCCGCCTCAGTGCCCAGGTCAGCCCCGCCTCGGTGCTCAGGCCAGACCCGCCTCGGTGCCCAGGCCAGCCCCGCCTCGGTGCCCAGGCCAGACCCGCCTCGGTGCCCAGGCTAGCCCCGCCTCGGTGCCCAGGCCAGCCCCGCCTCGGGGCCCAGGCCAGCCCCGCCTCGGTGCCCAGGCTAGCCCCGCCTCGGTGCCCAGGCCAGCCCCGCCTCGGTGCTCAGGCTAGCCCCGCCTCGGTGTCCAGGCTAGCCCCGCCTCGGTGCCCAGGCCAGACCCGCCTCAGTGCCCAGGCTAGCCCCGCCTCGGTGCCCAGGCTAGCCCCGCCTCGGTGCCCAGGCCAGACCCGCTTCGGTGCCCAGGCCAGCCCCGCCTCGGTGCCCAGGCTAGCCCCGCCTCGGTGCCCAGGCTAGCCCCGCCTCGGTGCCCAGGCTAGCCCCGCCTCGGTGCCCAGGCTAGCCCCGCCTCGGTGCCCAGGCTAGCCCCGCCTCGGTGCCCAGGCCAGACCCGCCTCGGTGCCCAGGCTAGCCCCGCCTCGGTGCCCAGGCTAGCCCCGCCTCGGTGCCCAGGCCAGACCCGCCTCGGTGCCCAGGCCAGATCCGCCTCGGTGCCCAGGCCAGACCCGCCTCAGTGCCCAGGCCAGCCCCGCCTCGGTGCCCAGGCCAGCCCCGCCTCGGTGCCCAGGCCAGCCCCGCCTCGGTGCCCAGGCCAGCCCCGCCTCGGTGCCCAGGCCAGCGCCGCCTCAGTGCCCAGGCTAGCCCCGCCTCGGTGCCCAGACCAGCCCCGCCTCGGTGCCCAGGCCAGACCCACCTCAGTGCCCAGGCCAGACCCGCCTCGGTGCCCACTAGGCCAGTCCGAGGCGGTCTGAGGCTCCGATTGTCCCGGTGAATGAATTAAATATATGAATATATAGTTGCACGCACAAAAAATTATAGATACAAAGTAGTTATACAAATATAGCTAAAAAGCATCATATATAGTGATTAAGGTGTTTTCACTCATATGTAATTAAAACCATTTAAATAACATTTGTAAGGTTTTGTATACTATTTACGCCCATAAGGTGTCTTTGAGATCCCTATAATACATACAATAATTATCTTACAAACTTTAAGAGGTGTATCTTGAGGTTATCTTGAGATGATTTCGGAGCTTAGCGTCCCCACGGCCCGGTCCTCGATCAGGCCTCCTTTTTTTGTTACACACCCCCAGGAAGCAGCCCGTAGCTGCTGTCTAACTCCCAGATACCTATTTACTGCTAGGTGAACAGGTGCATCAGGGTGAAAGAAACTCTGCCCCTTTGTTTCCGCCTCCGCCGGGGATCGAACTCGAAACCCTTAGGACTATGAACTCCGAGCGCTGTCCACTCAGCCGCCAGGCCCCTTTCAGATATCCAGCTGTATGACATACGCTAGGTCTATATTTGGTTACACTATAGCGGACGTTCATTACTGTAAAATAACCAACTTGAACAAAACATAAGAACACAATCATCATTGTGGCTAATAATTGCACTTAACCCGCTCGTCATTCTATATTTGTCCATACTAGTCTCAAATTATTTAACGATTAGCACTCTGACTCTGAGGTCACGGGATCGTGGCGTCATCAACTCATTGCTCGAACACTTGCTGTAATTCCCCCAATTAACCAAACCACACTACTAATATGTCATTAAGAAACGTCAGAAGTGAAAGCATTTTTTTTTAATAAATCTTAAATACTACAAGAGTGAATAACTTAGTTGTTATTTCTAATGTATAACGTCATTACACATGCCATAGCCTAAAAATCCTAAGGTTGTACATTTTATACAGTTTATGACCCTTATAGTAATGTATTCATATATTGGTTCAACCCTAAAGTTATTCATTTCGCCAGGCTATTTTAATAATTTTAATAACTGAAATAATTACTTAATTTTATCTATTTCTATACGTTACAATGTGTGTCTTTGTATTCGAGGTTAGAGACCAGACGCTTGGGGCCACCTTCTCCTAATTTTCCAAGTAATTGCTGTTGTGTACATGCCCAACATGGGCGGGTCGGGATTCCTGTCAAAGAAAAAAGTGCTAAGTGGCAATGTAACCCACACGAAAATTCTCACAATACCATATGACTCGATTCTGTATATATATATATGTCGTACCTAATAGCCAGAACGCACTTCTCAGCCTACTATGCAAGGCTCGATTTGCCTAATAAGCCAAGTTTTCCTGAATTAATATATTTTTTCTAATTTTTTTCTTATGAAATGATAAAGCTACCATTTTCATTATGTATGAGGTCAATTTTTTTTATTGGAGTTAAAATTAACGTAGATATATGACCGAACCTAACCAACCCTACCTAACCTAACCTAACCTATCTCTATCGGTTAGGTTAGGTTAGGTAGCAGAAAAAGTTAGGTTAGGTTAGGTTAGGTAGGTTAGGTAGTCGAAAAAACATTAATTCATGAAAACTTGGCTTATTAGGCAAATTGGGCCATGCATAGTTGGCTGAGAAGTGCGTTCAGGCTATTAGGTACGACATATATATATATATATATATATATATATATATATATATATATATATATATATATATATATATATATATATATATATATATAGATAGATATTGACTTTAGCAAAACCTTTGACACTGTACCTCACGAAAGACTAATTGGAAAGACAGGCTCATGTTACTGGGGAAACTATCTTAAAATGAATAAGGGCAGGATTGTTTGAACTGAGTCAGTATAATTGGAGTGGGAGACCATTGTAAGTGGAGTGCCTCAGGAACTCTGTTCTTTACTAATTATATAATATATATATATATATATATATATATATATATATATATATATATATATATATATATATATATATATATATATATATATATATATATGTCGTACCAAGTAGCCAGAACGCACTTCTCAGCCTACTATGCAAGGCCTGATTTGCCTAATAAGCTAAGTTTTCATGAATTAATGTTTTTTCGACTACCTAACCTACCTAACCTATAAAGATAGGTTAGGTTAGGTTAGGTAGGGTTGGTTAGGTTCGGTCATATATCTACGTTAATTTTAACTCCAATAAAAAAAAACTGACCTCATACATAATGAAATGGGTAGCTTTATCATTTCATAAGAAAAAAAATAGAGAAAATATATTAATTCAGAAAAAACTTGGCTTATTAGGTAAATCGAGCCTTGCATAGTAGGCTGAGAAGTGCGTTCTGGCTACTAGGTACGACATATATATATATATATATATATATATATATATATATATATATATATATATATATATATATATATATATATATATATATATATATATACCCTAGAGCTGCCAGTTTTCTTTTTCAGTGCGCCTTAGTGTGGCAATCCAGAGAGGAAATGCTCACTGCATCCATAGTTCCTGCCCGCCATCTGAGGAGCTGGAGGAGCTGTTCAACTTGTGACAAGCAGCCTTGTACCCTGCATGTAATCAATATTGTAACTTTTTTTGTGTAATGACATTTTCAAATAAAGTTAGATAAATATACACACATACCAAAAGAATAGGGGTGGTAGGAGAAGAAAATATCGAAGTGTTCAGTGAGGATCCACAAGGTCTTCTCTGAGTACTCTTTATTTTCTTCTCCGAGGCTATGGGTCCCTACACTTGCATCAAAGGTGGTACCTCTTCTAGGTAATATATATATATATATATATATTAGTATATTTTGGTAGCAGTCTTTCCTGTAGACATATATTATTAAATATGACCGAAAAAGTAAGATTAATAATTCTAACACGAATTTTCTCAATCTTTCGTACATTACGCTTCACTGTTGGAGGTAAATCAAAAATCACTTCTCCAAAATTCATTTTTATTTCTAGTCTGACGCGACACGGGCGCGTTTCGTAAAACTTATTACATTTTCAAAGACTTCACAAATACACAACTGATTAGAACTTGCGTTTCTCTGATTTTATATCTACATTTGAGTGAGGTGGGAAGGGTGATGTGGCATTAACACAAGACAGAACACTAGGGGATATTAATAGGGTATTAAAAGTATCAACACAAGACAGAACAGAAACAATGGGTATTGAATAGAAGTGTTTGTAGAAAGCCTATTGGTCCATATTTCTTGATGCTTCTATATTGGAGCGGAGTCTTGAGGTGGGTAGAATATAGTTGTGCAATAATTGGCTGTTGATTGCTGGTGTTGACTTCTTGATGTGTAGTGCCTCGCAAACGTCAAGCCGCCTGCTATCGCTGTATCTATCGATGATTTCTGTGTTGTTTACTAGGATTTCTCTGGCGATGGTTTGGTTATGGGAAGAGATTATATGTTCCTTAATGGAGCCCTGTTGCTTATGCATCGTTAAACGCCTAGAAAGAGATGTTGTTGTCTTGCCTATATACTGGGTTTTTTGGAGCTTACAGTCCCCAAGTGGGCATTTGAAGGCATAGACGACGTTAGTCTCTTTTAAAGCGTTCTGTTTTGTGTCTGGAGAGTTTCTCATGAGTAGGCTGGCCGTTTTTCTGGTTTTATAGTAAATCGTCAGTTGTATCCTCTGATTTTTGTCTGTAGGGATAACGTTTCTATTAACAATATCTTTCAGGACCCTTTCCTCCGTTTTATGAGCTGTGGAAAAGAAGTTCCTGTAAAATAGTCTAATAGGGGGTATAGGTGTTGTGTTAGTTGTCTCTTCGGAAGTTGCATGGCTTTTCACTTTCCTTCTTATGATGTCTTCGATGAAACCATTGGAGAAGCCGTTATTGACTAGGACCTGCCTTACCCTACAGAGTTCTTCGTCGACTTGCTTCCATTCTGAGCTGTGGCTGAGAGCACGGTCGACGTATGCGTTAACAACACTCCTCTTGTACCTGTCAGGGCAGTCGCTGTTGGCATTTAGGCACATTCCTATGTTTGTTTCCTTAGTGTAGACTGCAGTGTGGAAACCTCCGCCCTTTTCCATGACTGTTACATCTAGAAAAGGCAGCTTCCCATCCTTTTCCGTCTCGTAAGTGAAACGCAGCACGGAACTCTGCTCAAATGCCTCCTTCAACTCCTGCAGATGTCTGACATCAGGTACCTGTGTAAAAATGTCGTCAACATACCTGCAGTATATGGCCGGTTTCAAGTTCATGTCGACTAAGACTTTTTGCTCGATGGTACCCATGTAGAAGTTTGCAAACAGGACACCTAGGGGAGAACCCATGGCGACCCCATCTACTTGCTTATACATGTGCCCATCCGGGCTCAAGAAGGGTGCCTCTTTAGTACAAGCTTGGAGTAGTTTCCTCAGAATACTTTCTGGCATGTCAAGAGGAGTACAGGCTGGATCACGATACACTCTGTCGGCTATCATTCCGATTGTCTCGTCCACAGGTACGTTGGTAAACAGCGATTCTACGTCCAACGAGGCTCTTATCCCTGTGGCCCGTGCGCCCCGCAGTAAGTCCACAAATTCCTTTGGAGACTTCAGGCTGAAGGCGCAAGGAACATAAGGAGTCAGCAGGCCATTGAGTCGCTTCGCCAGTCTGTACGTGGGTGTGGGTATCTGGCTAATGATTGGCCGAAGTGGGTTTCCAGGCTTGTGCGTCTTGACATTTCCATACGCATATCCAGGTTTATATTCCCCAATGATCTTTGGCAGGTGGAGTCTATTTTACAGGAACTTCTTTTCCACAGCTCATAAAACGGAGGAAAGGGTCCTGTCGCGTCAGACTAGAAATAAAAATGAATTTTGGAGAAGTGATTTTTGATTTACCTCCAACAGTGAAGCGTAATGTACGAAAGATTGAGAAAATTCGTGTTAGAATTATTAATCTTACTTTTTCGGTCATATTTAATAATATATATATATATATATATATATATATATATATATATATATATATATATATATATATATATATATATATATATGTCGTACCTAGTAGCCAGAACGCACTTTTCAGCCTACTATGCAAGGCCCGATTTGCCTAATAAGCCAAGTTTTCCCGAATTAATATATTTTCTCTAATTTTTTTCTTATGAAATGATAAAGCTACCCATTTCATTATGTATGAGGTAAATTTTTTTTTATTGGAGTTAAAATTAACGTAGATATATGACCGAACCTAACCAACCCTACCTAACCTAACCTAACCTATCTTCATAGGTTAGGTTAGGTTAGGTTGCCGAAAAAGTTAGGTTAGGTTAGGTTAGGTAGGTTAGGTAGCCGAAAAACAATTAAGTCATGAAAACTTGGCTTATTAGGCAAATCAGGCCTTGCATAGTAGGCTGAAAAGTGCGTTCTGGCTACTAGGTACGACATATATATATATATATATATATATATATATATATATATATATATATATATATATATATATATATATATATATATATATATATATATTTAAATACGGGATTCAGCAGCAGTATTTGCAAATTTGCGGACGATAAAAAATAGAACA
This sequence comes from Procambarus clarkii, assembly GCF_040958095.1. NCBI lineage: Eukaryota > Metazoa > Arthropoda > Malacostraca > Decapoda > Cambaridae > Procambarus > Procambarus clarkii. The sequence continues at coordinate 10,360,427 of NC_091164.1, forward strand.
TGGAATAAATTTAAAAGACCTTTAAAACTTTCATGAAATTAAAGTTTTAAAGATGCAGTTGAATTGTTATTTATTTATCTATTTATTTATACAAGAGTTTTTACAGTCTTGTGCATCCACCAGCACGCATAGCGCTTCGGGCAGGCCCTTAATCCTAATTTTCCCTGAAATACGACCCAATGAATCGTTTAATAACCCATTCACTGCTGGGTGAACAGAGGCTACAGTTAAGGAGTGACGTCTAATAAATCCTCCCTGGGTTAGGATACGAACCCAGGCCAAAGCGATAGCGAAACGCCAGGCGGGTGGGTTACCACTTCGCCACGGGGACTGCTGATGTATAATGTAGGGTTCTGAGGCTAGGTAATCATAAAAGTTATCAAACATATGAGTGATAGTGTTCAAACTGCGAAGTCTGAAAGCGAAACATATATGGGAATCATGATTAGTTAGGATCAAATGTAAACAAAAAATCATTACATAAATGTTAGGTATAAGGCAAACAGGCCACTGGGGATGATCTCTAGAAGCCTTAACCATAATAATGTTATTCTTCATCTATATCCTGTTCTTGTTTGACCTCGTGTAGAGTATGCACTCCAGTTTTGGTCGCCATACTATAAAATGTACATAAAACTCATATAAACAAGTTCAGAGAAAGGTAACAACATTAATCCCAGGAACTGGAAACCTTTCATGCGAAGAGATGAGTCCGTGGAGTAGTGGTAAGACACTCGCCTGGCGTTCCGCGAGCGCTTTGTCATGGGTTCGTATCCTAGCCGGAGAGGATTTACTGGGCGCAAATCCTTAACTGTAGCCTCTGTTTAACTCAACAGTAAAATGTGTACTTGGTTGTATAAATGATTCTTCGTGGGGGTCGTATTCCATGGAGGGACTTGCCCGCAAAGCTACATGTACTAGTGGCTGTACAAGAATGTAAAACTCTTGTATATATCTCTCTAAAAAAAAAAGATATATGAATGCCACAAAACCCAGCTAGACCCCTCACCATTACGCACCCAGACTATCTTCTTCTTGAGGTTATCTTGAGATGATTTCGGGGCTTTAGTGTCCCCGCGGCCCGGTCCTCGACCAGGCCTCCACCCCCAGGAAGCAGCCCGTGACAGCTGACTAACACCCAGGTACCTATTTTACTGCTAGGTAACAGGAGCATTGGGTGAAAGAAACTCTGCCCATTGTTTCTCGCCGGCGCCTGGGATCGAATCCAGGACCACAGGATCACAAGTCCAACGTGCTGTCCGCTCGGCCGACCGGCTCCCTGGACTACCAGACAACAGGCGTATACTCTCACTACACAGAAGTGACGCAGGCACTGATCAGCGCCACAACAAGCAAAACAAAGCAAGGTCCCCGGCGCTCCTTACCGCTAGTCATAACTTCCAGCAACATAATTGAAAAGTTTTGTTCCAATGTTTCTTTATGACCCGGTCTCTCTCTCACCAGATTTACACAACTTTCCAACTTCATAAAAGTGCCTATAGTGTTTAATAACCGGGAGTTGTGAAATGGCAGACGGTCTGGCGTGCAGGAACTTAATGCATTTACCGCAGTCTGGCACCGGTTTTATAATTGGTGGCAGATATAACATACGGCTCACATATTATTGCAATACAAAATATTCGCAAGAGTGCGAACACAATGGATTTAATCTACTTTTGAATGCGGTCTTGCATGTTATTCGCAGCGGGATTCACGATGGTGCCCTCATTGCCCACTACGTTGGGTGGTGCCCCTTATTGCCCACTACGTTGGGTGGTGCCCTCACTGCCCATTAAGTAGTGCCCTCGCTACCATTAGGGGCGGCTTTTAATGCCTACTAATATGAAGAATAATTCACTCTGGAACCATCGCCTTTTGTCATTAGGGATTCAGGGGTAAGCTGTATTTTTTCAGGCACTCTCTTATCGCCACACGCCTGTCACACGCAGATAGCTGGGTGCTGAACAACCTGAATATTGACTAAACCAGCTTCTTGTTACAGCTTGGTCCAAGTTGCCCTTGAACTGTGTATGATGAACTTATGACATTATGTACAATGTCTCTCCCAAAGTGTTCTTATATATTCATATCTTTTAAATAGTTATTTGGATATGTAAATCTCATTATTCTAATATAAATAAACTACACGTTTTGTCAATATGTCTTGCTCCTTTAATTTTAAGTTGTATGTTTTCAATTTATGTCTTACAATAAGCAAATTTACAGCTGTACAACTGGAAGTGTTTTCGAATTGTATATATTAGTGACAGTCCGCCCTCATAAACACAGCCCAAATGCTCGTTAATTCAGCCGCCAAACCTCCCTGTTTATTAATGCAAAATGCTGAACACACAACTCGACTGATGACGTTCCAAGAATACTCAACAATGCTTCACCGAGCAGCCATTCCTCCAAAGACCCAAAAGTGATTCCATGCACCGCCAAACCCCCATTTATGAATGAAAACGGTTTACACACGACTCACAACTGATTTCGTTCGAACACTTCTGGAACAAGTGCTTCACTGACAACTTTTATTCGAACCACAACGCTGTAAATTCTTCACCCACGTACTACAAATACAAATAATTGCCAACAGAACATAAACATCTAACCTAACCTAACCTATGCCTAAATATGTACAATATACTAATATAAAATAATAATTTATATTTGATAAAATCCCCGTTTTGAATGAACAGCATGTTAAAATTTATGAATGCGTCTGTGGGATCGACGGCTGGATGGAATGGATGTGAGGACGGGTTGTATCAAGAGTGTCCAGGACCTCCAGTGTCTAGCCCGGAGTACCAACCCATCCTCACATTCACACAGTACTTTTTCCAACCATGTACATCACCATACATATATTGACGTAATGGACAATTAGACAGTAGAATTTGGTACTCTTCACTTTATAGGCCGGAAAAAATAAAGTTAAAAACAAACTTAAATGTTCCTAGGCCTAGTAAAGCACACACATGTACTATATTACGCTTCAGATAGAATATATTAGGCCTAGGACAGTTAGGTCAGGTTTTATTATCAACATAAATACAAAACCTTTTCCTGTTTGTCCAAACCAAATTCTATTTCTTAAGTGTCCATCGAGATGGACATATATATATATATATATATATATATATATATATATATATATATATATATATATATATATATATATATATATATATATATATATATATGACAATGTCAGACCACGGAGGAAAAATGAAACAGGAATTTCCTTAAGTACTTTCGTATATTAATACATCTTCAGAAGGAGTCTTCACTCCTTCTGAAGATGTATTAATATACGAAAGTACCTAAGGAAATTCCTGTTTCATTTTTCCTCCGTGGTCTGATATTGTCACATTTTTAATCACGTGTTTATTTTCGTGATACACACACACACACACACATATATATATATATATATATATATATATATATATATATATATATATATATATATATATATATATATATATATATTGCATTGACAATATGCAACTGAAAACTCACACCCCAGAAGTGACTCGAACCCATACTCCCAGGAGCAACACAACTGGTATGTACAAAACGCCAAAATCCACTTGACCATCACGACCGGACATAATGAGGTGATAGCCGAGGCTATCAGTTGCATATTGTCCTGGGGACCATTCAGGCTTGTTCGCATTTGTGTTCCTCACGTGTGCCCCAAAGAATGAGGTGATTTGGTAAAATGCTATGCCCAAGATTACTATCCGAGTGCCGGCGGTGGGGTGGTTCAAATAGCCTCGGCTATCACCTCATTATGTCCGGTCGTGATGGTCAAGTGGATTAAGGCGTCTTGTACATACCAGTTGTGTTGCTCCTGGGAGTATGGGTTCGAGTCACTTCTGGGGTGTGAGTTTTCAGTTATATATATATATATATATATATATATATATATATATATATATATATATATATATATATATATATATATATATATATATATATATATATATATATATATATATATATATATATAAAAGATGGTCCACGCCGTTACTGCGTAGCATCTAAACAGGAGGATAGGCTGTTGAGTACCCACTAACTACCTCCTGTGTCTAACGGGCAATGCTCAGCGTTACGCAAGCACAGCGCATTCCTTGCCAATCACCCGAAATGAAATGTCTCATTGCATCAGGTAATTATCGTCCACGACTTTGTGAGCGCTGACAACAGCCGTGTGTGGAAGGCAGCCAGACGCATATATATATATATATATATATATATATATATATATATATATATATATATATATATATATATATTTCCTCGAAAATATATATATATATTCGAAAATATATATACATTTCCTCGAAACACCACGTAACCCTCACAAATAGCCTCTCATAAATAAACGGCAAAATACACCAAGTAATATTGTGATGAATGAGCTCAACCACCGCTTGTGTCGTCCCAGCTTCCCCCCCCCCCCCCTCCCCTTCAGGATGTGGTCGGCGGAGATCACAGCGCCACTCGCTCTATGCCACGACAAAATAGCGTCTATGGCCCACAATATACACAATCAATCAAACCCTGCAACAGTGCACGCAACACAGGGAGCCCAGTAATCTTGAAACGCATCTTTTTCTCGGAGTAAATAGCGCAATTCACCGAAGTATTTGCATCAAAAAATGATGTTAGCGGAAAAATACCCACCCGCCTTACAGCACTTCAAAATGCAATAAGCAGATTAAGTCTCAAAACAAAGCAATCAGCAGCCTCAGGGCACAAACTAAGCAATCAGCAGCCTCAGGGACACAAACAAAGCAATCAGCAGCCTCAGGGGCACAAAACAAAGCAATCAACAGCCTCAGAAGAACACAAAACAAATCAATCAGCATCCTCACGGGCACAAACAAAGCAATCAGCAGCCTCAGGGGCACAAACAAAGCAATCAGCAGCCTCAGGGGCACAAAACAAAGCAATCAGCAGCCTCAGGGGCACAAACAAAGCAATCAGCATCCTCAGGGGCACAAACAAAGCAATCAGCAGCCTCAGGGGCACAAACAAAGCAATCAGCATCCTCAGGGGCACAAACAAAGCAATCAGCAGCCTCAGGGCACAAACAAAGCAATCAACAGCCTCAGGG
>NC_091164.1:10370554-10418054 GCF_040958095.1 Procambarus clarkii
ACTTATTGGGTTGCAGTGCACTTCAGTCTGAAGATCTTTTGTTGTGTTCTTTTGCTGGAGTTATTTTATTGGGAGATGTTAATGTTTGATTAGATATTTGGCTCCTTTTTTTGGTACGGATTTATAAGAGAGCAGCAGCTCTCAACCTTTCTAACTATCTAGAGCAACTCATTTCAAACTAGATTGACCAGACCACACACTAGAAGGTGAAGTGACGACGACGTTTCGGTCCGTCCTGGACCATTCTCAAGTCGATTCTCAAGTTATTGTGACTCATCGCCTGCTCATTTCAAACTACATATATATTCCAAATAAACATCCACGCACTCGTGATCTTTTTTATTACTAATCACTTGACAAATAATTATACCATGTCTGCCCATTCAGGATCTTCTGATAATGAGCTAATTTCTGCATCTTGTTCATTAACCAATTCAAGCTCAATCTCTTTGTTAACTTCCCCGCTTCCTTAAGACACTTCCGCTCTGCTGAGTGGACATTGGTTTAAGGGGCCTTAAAAGCATTTATCAATGGAATAGGTAGTTAGTGTTCATAAAAATAGTGTTCATAAAAATCAATTTAGCTCTTGTAGCGAACCACTCTCTTTGGCTCTGCAAGGAGTCAAGTAAAATATATATTTTGTAATACTGGGCCCAACTTCCTTAACCGAGGCGTGTGGTGATCTATCATGTTTAATCTCTCTGAAATCACCCACCGATTTCTTGCTACATAATATTCTCAGAAATTCTGGTAGTCGTATTTTCCTCCTTTTGTTTAATTCAGCTGTATTAATAGATGCCTCTTCCTCCAGCACAGCTGACCACTTTGACACGCTTAGTATTTGAACTTGCAGGATTCCAGCCTATCTGACCGTCCTATTTTTGCCTCTGATAAATCCTCAGCCTCGCTCCCTCAATCTCAGTTAACTGTTTAATGCCTTTCAGAAATTGAACATCGAGGAGCCATTCCCTAGGTAATGTGTCCCCCTTTCCCGGGCACTATAGGAGTGTGATATGAAGTGTGCCATGGTAATAGGCTTCGGTAGTAGGCTATGGTAGTATACAATAGGAGTATCATCGAACTGTGTTTCCACGCTCTTGCTGTCTTCAACGTCCGTTCCCAATATCAAACGTGCTATGTTCTACCTGTCTTCGACAAAGGCGACGGTTCCAACATTTCAAAGTATCGCCACGCTGCCCTTACTTCAACAGTCTCAAAACTCTTTGAATGTCTCCCTAATAAAAACGTTTTCTTGCACCTCTAGAGCGCTGCGGTTTCTCTAGCTCTAGTATGGATTCAATGTTTACTTTTAAATATATTTACATGGGGATGTAAGTACATTTACATGGGAAGAACGTTCTAGAACTTCGCATGGCAGAACATCCTTTCAATACATGGAAAATAGTGGTCTTAATTAGCGCCCAGGAGACGGATTCACCAAGCTGTGCTCTACCGAGCCTTTTTAAGCTAAGCTGGGGAGAATGCGCTCTAAAAGTTCGCACGAGAGAGAGCCTTTGAGCTGCGTATTGGATTGATATCCCTCAAGCAGAGAACAAAGAGTATTATGCTCTTAACCAACACGATAAAGTTTTCACCGCCCAGGACTGGGGAGTCTCTAAAGCCAGGGACTGGAGAGCACTGCCCTAAGCCAGGGACTGGAGAGCACTGCCCTAAGTCAGGGACTGGAGAGCACTGCCCTAAGTCAGGGACTGGAGACCACTCCCCTAAGCCAGGGACTGGAGAGCATTGCCCTAAGCCAGGGACTGGAGACCACTGCCCTAAGCCAGGGACTGGAGACCACTCCCCTAATCCAGGGACTGGAGACCACTCCCCTAAGCCAGGGACTGGAGACCACTCCCCTAAGGCAGGGTCTGGAGAGCATTGCCCTAAGCCAGGGACTGGAGACCACTGCCCTAAGCCAGGGACTGGAGAGCCCTGCCCTAAGCCAGGGACTGGAGACCACTGCCCTAAGCCAGGGATTGGAGACCACTGTCCTAAGCCAGGGACTGGAGACCACTGCCCTAAGCCAGGGACTGGAGAGCACTCCCCTAAGCCAGGGACTGGAGAGCACTGCCCTAAGCCAGGGACTGGAGAGCACTGCCCTAAGCCAGGGACTGGAGAGCACTGCCCTAACCCAGGGACTGGAGAGCACTGCCCTAAGCCAGGGACTGGAGAGCACTGCCCTAAGCCAGGGACTGGAGACCACTGCCCTAAGCCAGGGACTGGAGACCACTGCCCTAAGCCAGGGACTGGAGACCACTGCCCTAAGCCAGGGACTGGAGAGCACTCCCTTAATCCAGGGACTGGAGACCACTGCCCTAAGCCAGGGACTGGAGACCACTGCCCTAAGCCAGGGACTGGAGACCACTGCCCTAAGCCAGGGACTGGAGAGCACTCCCCTAAGCCAGGGACTGGAGAGCACTGCCCTAAGCCAGGGACTGGAGAGCACTGCCCTAAGCCAGGGACTGGAGACCACTGCCCTAAGCCAGGGACTGGAGACCACTGCCCTAAGCAAGGGACTGGAGAGCACTGCCCTAAGCCAGGGACTGGAGAGCACTGCCCTAAGCCAGGGACTGAAGAGCACTGCCCTAAGCCAGGGACTGGAGAGCACTCCCCTAAGCCAGGGACTGGAGAGCACTGCCCTAAGCCAGGGACTGGAGAGCACTGCCCTAAGCCAGGGACTGGAGAGCACTGCCCTAAGCCAGGGACTGGAGAGCACTCCCCTAAGCCAGGGACTGGAGAGCACTGCCCTAAGCCAGGGACTGGAGAGCACTGCCCTAAGCCAGGGACTGGAGAGCACTCCCCTAAGCCAGGGACTGGAGAGCACTGCCCTAAGCAAGGGACTGAAGAGCACTGCCCTAAGCAAGGGACTGGAGAGCACTCCCCTATGCCAGGGACTGGAGAGCACTGCCCTAAGCCAGGGACTGGAGAGCACTGCCCTAAGCCAGGGACTGGAGACCACTACCCTAAGCCAGGGACTGGAGAGCACTGCCCTAAACCAGGGACTGAAGAGCACTGCCCTAAGCCAGGGACTGGAGACCACTACCCTAAGCCAGGGACTGGAGAGCACTACCCTAAGCCAGGGACTGGAGAGCACTGCCCTAAGCCAGAGACTGGAGAGCACTGCACTAAGCCAGGGGCCGGACTTGCTACACACCGCTAAGTACGCACTACATAATATACAAACTCCGACTACACAAGCAGCAATTGTCGGCATGAAGAACGTAATAGGTCATATTTTCCTCCCTAACCGTAATCGTAGTTTCGACCTAGACTTGAACGTTTAATGGGTAATTGGCGGTGCTGAAACACGGAGCTCGCTCGCTAGTTATCATGCTCAAGGTAGGCGTGCGTGCGAGTGTGTGTGTGTGCGCACGCGCGTGTGTACGTGTGTGCTTCAGGAATACTTTAAAGCTGCCAAGCCTGTTAGGTTATTCAGATCCAAGCTTTGCCCTCGGCACAATCTGCCATTTCATTAACAACCACATGCTTTCAGTACTGCTTTTTGCCGCTGGGGAAGGAGGGTTATCTTGAGGTTATCTTGAGATGATTTCGGGGCTTTAGTGTCCCCGCGGCCCGGTCCTCGACCAGGCCTCCACCCCCTGGAAGCAGCCTGTGACAGCTGACTAACACCCAGGTACCTATTTTACTGCTAGGTAACAGGGGCATAGGGTGAAAGAAACTCTGCCCACTGTTTCTCGCCGGCGCCCGGGATCGAACCCGGGACCACTGGATCACAAGTGCAGTGTGCTGTCCGCTCGGCCGACCGGCACAGGGTGGGGGGGGGGCAAAGTAAGTGCATTAACAGTGCCTAATCATCCCACACTGCCCAGGATTCGAACCTGGGTCCTCTCGCTTGTGACGCGAATGTGCTAGCACCAGAGATGTATAGATTTTAAATATAGTTGAATATAATAGTCGTATAGTTATAGTTAGTTACAAAAAAAAGTTGCAGTGGGTGATTGATGTTCAGGTAACTTGACATGTCAAGCCAATTTAAGCTTTCTAGAAACTGGGAGAGTTATTATGGGGAGAGTCTCGTTATTGGTTATCGCAACCTCAATAGAGAGTATCATCAAGTAAATCAGTTTCTTCGACCAGCTCTTTAGGCTGTAGTTTTATAAGACATCAGCACAATTTCTGATGAGAGAGAGAGAGAGAGAGAGAGAGAGAGAGAGAGAGAGAGAGAGAGAGAGAGAGAGAGAGAGAGAGAGAGAGAGAGAGAGAGAGAGAGAGAGAGAGAGAACGAGAGCAAGAGCAAGAGCAAGAGCAAGAGAGAGAGAGAGAGAGAGAGAGAGAGAGAGAGAGAGAGAGAGAGAGAGAGAGAGAGAGAGAGAGAGAGAGAGAGAACGAGAGCAAGAGCAAGAGCAAGAGAGAGAGAGAGAGAGAGAGAGAGAGAGAGAGAGAGAGAGAGAGAGAGAGAGAGAGAGAGAGAGAGAGAGAGAACGAGAGCAAGAGCAAGAGCAAGAGCAAGAGAGAGAGAGAGAGAGAGAGAGAGAGAGAGAGAGAGAGAGAGAGAGAGAGAGAGAGAGAGAGAGAGAGAGAGAGAGAGAGAGAACGAGAGCAAGAGCAAGAGCAAGAGAGAGAGAGAGAGAGAGAGAGAGAGAGAGAGAGAGAGAGAGAGAGAGAGAGAGAGAGAGAGAGAGAGAGAGAGAACGAGAGCAAGAGCAAGAGCAAGAGCAAGAGCAAGAGAGAGAGAGAGAGAGAGAGAGAGAGAGAGAGAGAGAGAGAGAGAGAGAGAGAGAGAGAGAGAGAGAGAGAGAGAGAGAGAACGAGAGCAAGAGCAAGAGCAAGAGCAAGAGAGAGAGAGAGAGAGAGAGAGAGAGAGCGAGAGCGAGAGCGAGAGAGAGAGAGAGAGAGAGAGGGAGAGAGAGAGAGCGAGAGCGAGAGAGAGAGAGAGAGAGAGAGAGAGAGAGAGAGAGAGAGAGAGAGAGAGAGAGAGAGAGCAAGAGAGAGAGAGAGAGAGAGAGAGAGAGAGAGAGAGAGAGAGAGAGAGAGAGAGAGAGAGAGAGAGAGAGAGAGAGAGAGAGAGAGAGAGAGAGTTTATACAAAACTAGGGTTTATAACAAACAAGAGAGGATACACGTGTTTTATAATTGTGAACTTTTAAAGGTCAGTGTTGTGATCACGAGAGACACGGATGAAAATATTACTGGCAATGGGTAGCGAGATTAATTTTTCCTTTTGAATTACAGAGTAACACATTAATATGCAGCAAAAACATTTACATTAAAAGCCTAAACTTTTCCAAACTGGTCTTTATTCTCTGCGAACAAAAAGGCAATTCTTGCCAATCCACCCACAACGAGTTGCCACTTTATGAGTTGAACTTATTTTTAAACTGCCGATAAAACTTAGCTATAACTTTTTCACGTCTTTCAATGCAGGATTACCTAAAAAAAAAAAAAGCAAGGTTGAACATTGGACAATATTTTTTGTAACTTTATAAATTTAGCGATATAAAGTATAAACACCTAATTTATGGTGTAGCATTTTCTCAAACCGTTAAAATTCGTCGCGCGTCAGCTGTTTGTTCGGAAGTGCTGGGTGACTTGGTCTTTGGCTCAAGATAACTCAAGCCTGGCTGCGAATCGTCTACCGAAAAATAATTAGGAATTAATTTTGTCGGGGACAGGAAGCCTGTGAAAAATATGTACTTTAGTCTTGTGTCAAGGTCCCCCAAGATCTTCAGAACAGTCGTCTAACTCCCGAGTACTTATTTACTGCTAAGTGAACAGATGCATTAGATGAACGAAAATGTGCCCAACCATTTCTATCCAGCCCGGGAATTGAACCCGGGATCCCCGATTATTCGTCAATAACGTCACCTAAGATCATTAAATTCAGACGAAGACGAGTCTCCGCGTGTGAATGTGTTTATGGTTTGTCCAGTTCTGACCAAGTGTTCCAGAGGACAAGGGTACAAGTGTTCCAGAGGCAAGGGTACAAGTGTTCCAGAGGGCAAGGGTACAAGTGTTCCAGAGGGCAAGAGTACAAGTGTTTCAGACGCAAGGGTTCAAGTGTTCCAGAGGACAAGGGTACAAGTGTTCCAGAGGGCAAGGGTACAAGTGTTCCTTATAATACCATTAAAATATTACCATTAATATTACACAGAAAAACAATAACATCGTAGCAGGCAAAATTGTGGATTAAGAGTGAATTTAATTAATAGCCTCGTCCCAAGGCATGTTTGTATATTTCAATAGAATTTACTCTTTTTAAAAATGTTTCATTAACTAGAATAGGAAGTAAAACTTGCATGAATTCGAAATAACATTATTCAATTCTTAATAACTTTTGTTTGCAAATCCACGTGAATTATAAATGACATCAAAGTTCATCTGAACGAAGTTTCAATGCGCACGTGCTGTGTGTGGAAAGTTTCAATGAACACGTACTATGAGAGGACGGAATGAGAGGACACGGATGCAAAACCTCTACTCAAGATGCTAGGAAACACTTAAGGTGCATGAGAGCACTCAAGTTGTATAATGAACAAACCCAAGGAAACTATGGGAGGCGATCTCCATTCATATTTCCGTGTGCAGAGAGACTAAGTCAACGGTCGGGAGTCTAGGCAACCGGCCATTGACAAAGGCTCGACCATGCACGCAGCATTTTAGCGATTATTTTTAGGCAAGACGACAGTAAGACCAGGTGTATTTTGTAGTCCCAAGCAAGCAGGCAGGCAGGCAGGCAGGCAGGCAGCAGATGTTCGTGCGCGTCGCTTTGTTTCACATTTTTATGTATATATAGAAAAGCTGAAATTACACGTTCACATACTTGGAAAATGATACTTAAACGTCCTCGTTGACCACTTCCTCAAGTATTTAATGAAACGGCAAACTCCCTTCCTCCTACACTAACAGCACCACCCCCTCTCCTTCACCCTCCACTAACACCACCCCCTCTCCATCACTAACATTATCACCTCCCCTTCTTAACACCCGCTTCTCCACTAACAACAGCTCCTCTCCTTCACTAATAGCACCTTTTCCAAGTAATATGAACATACTGAAAAAATATGAACATTTCACTTTTTTGTTTACACAGGTGGGTACAGGAAGAGACGACTGCTGACGCCTGGTAACAGGTTGAGACCTTTCCCTTCATTAGCTCATGGTAAGCCTTACCCACTAGTTTCCCCTGGAACACCGCCCGCCATTCGGTTAACAACCAGGTACAGAATCACTGCAGAGTCATAGAAGACCTGCTGTTTATTATTAGTCATCACAATACACTGCTTGTTTCTTAATCTCATATGTCGTTTATCTACTGGGAGCGAAATATGGATACAGTGCAAGGATTTCAGGTATTTTATCCTTGGTAATAAGATAGGTTGCCATATCATACAGCGTGAGCTTAGATTTATCAAGCGAGGGGCGCTCTTGTCAGGACATGTTGGCTGCTGGTCTGATAATGACACACATCAGAGGCACACTCGCAAAACCCTCACACACACACACGGGTGTGTGTGAGAGAGGCGGGACCAAAGAGCCAGAGCTCAACCCCCGCAAGCACAGTTAGGTGAGTACACACACACATACACTTACTGGTATTGAACTTGTTTGGTGATGGAACTGTTCCCTTAAGACCGGCAGGACTACACGCTGAGGGAACCCACCTCCCTGACACAAAACAACATTGAACTAAACATGGTTCCAGGTGTTAACAACCTTTAAACTTATCGATGTTTTCTTAGGCCAGTGTTTCTTATAACTTGGAGTGCTATATATAGTCATACTGACTTAGCGCTATCTCATACTTACCTAATGTGTCTGCCTGTCCGTTTACTTGTTAACATTATTGTCGGATTGTCTTTTTTTTGGAAGGTTACTCAAGTTCTAAGATCAAATAAATTAATTTTTGATGGACAATTGTCAACTTGAAACCTGCTAGACTTAAGAGGGGCACTAGGCGAGCATCCAGCCGACTAAGAACAGACTCTCGAACCCTTAAAGGTCAAGAAAGCAGCTTGATAGGATCAGCAGGCTTCAAGTTTCCACTTCGTAGGAAGCTTGAACCCAGGAAACACAAACTGAAACTGTCCCTATTTTCCGCTTGTTACAACTTGTAATAAAGTTGTTACATCTTGGCTTAACGTGCATATGACGTATTAGAACGTTGTTACAACTTGCTATATTGGTTGTTATAACTGGTTAGGAGGTGTTATAACTTGTTCGAACGTTGTACCAACGTCGTAGTTTCGGTGTGTGTTTGGCGGGAAGCCCCTTCAAGCTTCCTACGAAGTGGCATACCAATACATCAGGGTATACGTTGCAAGGCTTCACATTCAGCTCTGGAAAACGTAGTTAAACCTTGTGCCATTCGCCAACCCGTTCTCGCACTTGCTGATAGTCAATATTGGCTTATTTAGTAAGTGCACATGTGACATACTAATTGATTGTAAATATTTTAGTTTACCTTGAAAAGCTTCAGAAAAAACACCGACCTTACCTAACCTTCTTAGTATGTTAAGATAAGCATCTTATTGCTTCTTAACTACAATTATTACTTAACCTATACCGTTGATAGGTTAAGTAATAATTGTAAATAAGAAGCAATAAGATGCTTATCTTAACATACTAAGAAGGTTAGGTGAGGTCGGTGTTTTCTATGAAGCTATTCAAGGTAAACTAAAATATTTACAATCAATTAGTATGTCACATGTGCACTTATTAAATAAGCCAATATTGACTATAAGCAAGTGCGAGAACGGGTTGCATTCGCACAAGGCTCAACTACGTTGTAGGAACAGAGGCAGCTATGCTAAGAAGATGAAGGAAATTCCCATTTCCAACGATGGCATCGCAAGCAGAGTTGCGGATATGAACAGCGACATCTTGGACCAGGTTTGTCAGATTAAATAGTCCCACCCGCATCAGCCTACACTTAGATGAATCAACTGTTTCCATCACCAGTCAACTGATTGTTCATATCTGGAACATCAAGGATGGTGATATTATAAACGAGTTTCTCTTTTTCCAAAAATTGCCAAACAATACCGAAAGTAGAAGATATATTTCGAGTCTTGGATAAGTTTTTTTTTAACATCATATCAGCAAGGAAGAGGTTGGGTCTGACTGAGTGATAATGATAATTTGAAGTGATGAGTGATAATGATAATTTAAAGTGATAAGTGATAATGATAATTTGAAGTGATAAGTGATAATGATAATTTGAAGAGATGAGTGATAATGATAATTTAAAGTGATAAGTGATAATGATAATTTGAAGTGATGAGTGATAATGATAATTTGAAGTGATGAGTGATAATGATAATTTGAAGGAGCAGTTCATTGATCAACAGTTGAACCATGGAAAGAAAATGCAGAATAGAACCAGTGAAGAGCAGAGGTGCCATAGGCACAATCAGAGAACACTGTATAAACATCAGAGGTCCGCGGTTGTTCAACACCTTCCCAGCGAGCATAAGAAATATTGCCGGAACAACCTTGACATCTTCAAGGTAAAACTAGATTGTTTTCTTCAAGGAGTGCCGGACCAACCAGGCTGTGGTGGGTATGTGGGCCTGCGGGCCGCTCCAAGCAACAGCCTGGTGGACCAAACTCTCACAAGTCAAGCCAGGCCTCGGGCCGGGCTTGGGGAGTAGAAGAACTCCCAGAACCCCATCAAGCAGGTATCAAGCAGGTTGTCAGATCATACAGGGCTGTCTGACGTGAGCTGTGAGCAGTTGGTTGTGTACCCTGGAATTGTAGAGAGCAGCGATGGGGGGAGATTATTACCTGCCCAACTAAGCCTCGATTCGAAAAACTTTTCGCAGAAAAGCAACAAAAATCACATTGATGAGCGTACGTTTGAATACCCTGCTTTCTTTGAGGACAAGGAGCTGGGATTGGACTGAGGGAAGGAATGGTGCCTAACCAACTAGGACCATCGGGGAATCAAACGTTGATCTGCGAGAAGCGAGGCTGTCGTTGTACTGCAAATACACATATGTACATAAGAGGCCTGGCCGACGACCGGGCCGCGGGGACGCTAAGCCCCGGATCATCTCAAGGTAAGGTGTGAATATAATAAAGCGAGCGGCGTACTCTCAATTGTCGAACACCAGAAGAGAATTTAGGAACCTCAATAACGAAACACTCTGAACACTGTCCCCCACCTACGTGATACCAGTCCTATAATATGCAGCTCTCACGTAAATGAAACTTGAGAAAGAAGAGAAGTTTACGAAGACAGTGAGGAGGTACAACCTCAAAGCCAGTATAAAATTAAGGAATACAAATTCTGGACCCGTCCTTGAATAAGTAGCTAAGGTGAAGAATTCCATCTAAATTATAAATAATTATAAACAATACATGAATGTGCTGCAAGAGTCGTTCCTGGGTTGAGAGGACTGAACAACTAGCATATACTGATTGATGAAGATTAAGCCACCCAAAAGGTGGCACGGGCATGAATAGCCCGTAAGTGGTGGCCCTTTTGAGCCATTACCAATATCAATTGAGGAAATCTGTGGAGGTGCGGCTGCACCCTGCGTGACGGGAGATGTCTCCCGTCTTGCATATACTGAGGTAACAAGACCTCAGCATACTTGACATGGAAAACAAAGAAACCGATGATGAAACGAAACAAGTCTGTGAAACCTTGCCAGATGGAGAGATGAAATTCAAAATGCTGCACAGTAGAACGAGAGGTCATGGATGGAAGACAGGAACAGACGAAACACACACTTGGATGTACAAACAAAAAAAGATTCGTCTCCCATGCAATAGTTGACAAATTGAATAAACAAGAAGGAAAGATAACAGGAATGGCTGAAAATAACACTTTTAAAAGTATATATATATATATATATATATATATATATATATATATATATATATATATATATATATATATATATATATATATATATATATATATATATATATATATATATATATATATATATATATATATAATCTTTGGACAACACCCACCAGTGGGACTCGAACCCAGAAAGCACAACTACCTTCCAGTAGCTGGCATAACTAGTATGCTTTAACCCACTACGCCATCAGACCTTACAAAAGAAGTAGATAGTTCGAGATATATATATCTCAAACATCTCTACCTCCCGAAGGCACCAGATGAGTGAGGGGTCAGTCTGCAATTTTCGTCAAGCCACTGTCAATGTGAGAGAACTCGTGTCCAGCTTATAAGCCTATACTTGCATAAACCACAAGTGAAGATAAACAATCTTTGGACAACACCCACCAGTGGGACTCGAACCCAGAAAGCACAACTACCTTCCAGTAGCTGGCATAACTAGTATGCTTTAACCCACTACGCCATCAGACCTTACAAAAGAAGTAGATAGTTCGAGATATATATATCTCAAACATCTCTACCTCCCGAAGGCACCAGATGAGTGAGGGGTCAGTCTGCAATTTTCGTCAAGCCACTGTCAATGTGAGAGAACTCGTGTCCAGCTTATAAGCCTATACTTGCATAAACCACAAGTGAAGATAAACAATCTTTGGACAACACCCACCAGTGGGACTCGAACCCAGAAAGCACAACTACCTTCCAGTAGCTGGCATAACTAGTATGCTTTAACCCACTACGCCATCAGACCTTACAAAAGAAGTAGATAGTTCGAGATATATATATCTCAAACATCTCTACCTCCCGAAGGCACCAGATGAGTGAGGGGTCAGTCTGCAATTTTCGTCAAGCCACTTTCGAGTCCCACTGGTGGGTGTTGTCCAAAGATTGTTTATCTTCACTTGTGGTTTATGCAAGTATAGGCTTATAAGCTGGACACGAGTTCTCTCACATTGACAGTGGCTTGACGAAAATTGCAGACTGACCCCTCACTCATCTGGTGCCTTCGGGAGGTAGAGATGTTTGAGATATATATCTCGAACTATCTACTTCTTTTGTAAGGTCTGATGGCGTAGTGGGTTAAAGCATACTAGTTATGCCAGCTACTGGAAGGTAGTTGTGCTTTCTGGGTTCGAGTCCCACTGGTGGGTGTTGTCCAAAGATTGTTTATCTTCACTTGTGGTTTATGCAAGTATAGGCTTATAAGCTGGACACGAGTTCTCTCACATTGACAGTGGCTTGACGAAAATTGCAGACTGACCCCTCACTCATCTGGTGCCTTCGGGAGGTAGAGATGTTTGAGATATATATCTCGAACTATCTACTTCTTTTGTAAGGTCTGATGGCGTAGTGGGTTAAAGCATACTAGTTATGCCAGCTACTGGAAGGTAGTTGTGCTTTCTGGGTTCGAGTCCCACTGGTGGGTGTTGTCCAAAGATTGTTTATCTTCACTTGTGGTTTATGCAAGTATAGGCTTATAAGCTGGACACGAGTTCTCTCACATTGACAGTGGCTTGACGAAAATTGCAGACTGACCCCTCACTCATCTGGTGCCTTCGGGAGGTAGAGATGTTTGAGATATATATATCTCGAACTATCTACTTCTTTTGTAAGGTCTGATGGCGTAGTGGGTTAAAGCATACTAGTTATGCCAGCTACTGGAAGGTAGTTGTGCTTTCTGGGTTCGAGTCCCACTGGTGGGTGTTGTCCAAAGATTGTTTATCTTCACTTGTGGTTTATGCAAGTATAGGCTTATAAGCTGGACACGAGTTCTCTCACATTGACAGTGGCTTGACGAAAATTGCAGACTGACCCCTCACTCATCTGGTGCCTTCGGGAGGTAGAGATGTTTGAGATATATATATCTCGAACTATCTACTTCTTTTGTAAGGTCTGATGGCGTAGTGGGTTAAAGCATACTAGTTATGCCAGCTACTGGAAGGTAGTTGTGCTTTCTGGGTTCGAGTCCCACTGGTGGGTGTTGTCCAAAGATTGTTTATCTTCACTTGTGGTTTATGCAAGTATAGGCTTATAAGCTGGACACGAGTTCTCTCACATTGACAGTGGCTTGACGAAAATTGCAGACTGACCCCTCACTCATCTGGTGCCTTCGGGAGGTAGAGATGTTTGAGATATATATATCTCGAACTATCTACTTCTTTTGTAAGGTCTGATGGCGTAGTGGGTTAAAGCATACTAGTTATGCCAGCTACTGGAAGGTAGTTGTGCTTTCTGGGTTCGAGTCCCACTGGTGGGTGTTGTCCAAAGATTGTTTATCTTCACTTGTGGTTTATGCAAGTATAGGCTTATAAGCTGGACACGAGTTCTCTCACATTGACAGTGGCTTGACGAAAATTGCAGACTGACCCCTCACTCATCTGGTGCCTTCGGGAGGTAGAGATGTTTGAGATATATATCTCGAACTATCTACTTCTTTTGTAAGGTCTGATGGCGTAGTGGGTTAAAGCATACTAGTTATGCCAGCTACTGGAAGGTAGTTGTGCTTTCTGGGTTCGAGTCCCACTGGTGGGTGTTGTCCAAAGATTGTTTATCTTCACTTGTGGTTTATGCAAGTATAGGCTTATAAGCTGGACACGAGTTCTCTCACATTGACAGTGGCTTGACGAAAATTGCAGACTGACCCCTCACTCATCTGGTGCCTTCGGGAGGTAGAGATGTTTGAGATATATATCTCGAACTATCTACTTCTTTTGTAAGGTCTGATGGCGTAGTGGGTTAAAGCATACTAGTTATGCCAGCTACTGGAAGGTAGTTGTGCTTTCTGGGTTCGAGTCCCACTGGTGGGTGTTGTCCAAAGATTGTTTATCTTCACTTGTGGTTTATGCAAGTATAGGCTTATAAGCTGGACACGAGTTCTCTCACATTGACAGTGGCTTGACGAAAATTGCAGACTGACCCCTCACTCATCTGGTGCCTTCGGGAGGTAGAGATGTTTGAGATATATATATCTCGAACTATCTACTTCTTTTGTAAGGTCTGATGGCGTAGTGGGTTAAAGCATACTAGTTATGCCAGCTACTGGAAGGTAGTTGTGCTTTCTGGGTTCGAGTCCCACTGGTGGGTGTTGTCCAAAGATTGTTTATCTTCACTTGTGGTTTATGCAAGTATAGGCTTATAAGCTGGACACGAGTTCTCTCACATTGACAGTGGCTTGACGAAAATTGCAGACTGACCCCTCACTCATCTGGTGCCTTCGGGAGGTAGAGATGTTTGAGATATATATATCTCGAACTATCTACTTCTTTTGTAAGGTCTGATGGCGTAGTGGGTTAAAGCATACTAGTTATGCCAGCTACTGGAAGGTAGTTGTGCTTTCTGGGTTCGAGTCCCACTGGTGGGTGTTGTCCAAAGATTGTTTATCTTCACTTGTGGTTTATGCAAGTATAGGCTTATAAGCTGGACACGAGTTCTCTCACATTGACAGTGGCTTGACGAAAATTGCAGACTGACCCCTCACTCATCTGGTGCCTTCGGGAGGTAGAGATGTTTGAGATATATATATCTCGAACTATCTACTTCTTTTGTAAGGTCTGATGGCGTAGTGGGTTAAAGCATACTAGTTATGCCAGCTACTGGAAGGTAGTTGTGCTTTCTGGGTTCGAGTCCCACTGGTGGGTGTTGTCCAAAGATTGTTTATCTTCACTTGTGGTTTATGCAAGTATAGGCTTATAAGCTGGACACGAGTTCTCTCACATTGACAGTGGCTTGACGAAAATTGCAGACTGACCCCTCACTCATCTGGTGCCTTCGGGAGGTAGAGATGTTTGAGATATATATATCTCGAACTATCTACTTCTTTTGTAAGGTCTGATGGCGTAGTGGGTTAAAGCATACTAGTTATGCCAGCTACTGGAAGGTAGTTGTGCTTTCTGGGTTCGAGTCCCACTGGTGGGTGTTGTCCAAAGATTGTTTATCTTCACTTGTGGTTTATGCAAGTATAGGCTTATAAGCTGGACACGAGTTCTCTCACATTGACAGTGGCTTGACGAAAATTGCAGACTGACCCCTCACTCATCTGGTGCCTTCGGGAGGTAGAGATGTTTGAGATATATATATCTCGAACTATCTACTTCTTTTGTAAGGTCTGATGGCGTAGTGGGTTAAAGCATACTAGTTATGCCAGCTACTGGAAGGTAGTTGTGCTTTCTGGGTTCGAGTCCCACTGGTGGGTGTTGTCCAAAGATTGTTTATCTTCACTTGTGGTTTATGCAAGTATAGGCTTATAAGCTGGACACGAGTTCTCTCACATTGACAGTGGCTTGACGAAAATTGCAGACTGACCCCTCACTCATCTGGTGCCTTCGGGAGGTAGAGATGTTTGAGATATATATATCTCGAACTATCTACTTCTTTTGTAAGGTCTGATGGCGTAGTGGGTTAAAGCATACTAGTTATGCCAGCTACTGGAAGGTAGTTGTGCTTTCTGGGTTCGAGTCCCACTGGTGGGTGTTGTCCAAAGATTGTTTATCTTCACTTGTGGTTTATGCAAGTATAGGCTTATAAGCTGGACACGAGTTCTCTCACATTGACAGTGGCTTGACGAAAATTGCAGACTGACCCCTCACTCATCTGGTGCCTTCGGGAGGTAGAGATGTTTGAGATATATATATCTCGAACTATCTACTTCTTTTGTAAGGTCTGATGGCGTAGTGGGTTAAAGCATACTAGTTATGCCAGCTACTGGAAGGTAGTTGTGCTTTCTGGGTTCGAGTCCCACTGGTGGGTGTTGTCCAAAGATTGTTTATCTTCACTTGTGGTTTATGCAAGTATAGGCTTATATATATATATATATATATATATATATATATATATATATATATATATATATATATATATATATATATATATATAAATAATCGAGAACAGAACTATTGCGTTTAACAACGAACAGCTCAAAAAGCCGGGCTCAGGAGCTAGTCTTTTCCTTACACAGGCGTCCTGTCCCCGACAAGAGAAATTTTCTAGATGCAAACGTCAAGGTGAGGTGTGAGTGCCTACACAAGTCATCTCCGGCTGCCCCCTCCCCCACACCCCCACCCTCGAGCACCATTTAAGAGAAGCTTCCTATATACTGCGTAAGACATAGAGAGAAGATTTGTGATGTACACAATGAACAACGTGGGGACTGAAGGCAGGTAGCAAGGGGGCCAGGTCGCTGTGGGTGGCCTTATCAGAAGCAGTCATCTGTAACCAGAGGTAAGTGGAGAGAGAGAGGGAGAGAGAGAGGGAGAGAGAGAGGGAGAGGGAGGGAGAAGGACAGGGAGAGGGAGAAGGACAGGGGAAGGAGAGACTAAGACAGGTCAATAAGGAGCGACGTGAACATTAAAACTGAACACAGGAGGCAGACCGTTTTTATGAGGTAGCATCTACAATGCATATGAGGATTATATAACACATTAAAAGCATGCTAATGCCTAGGACATTATTCCACAAATAAATTAATATTATTTATGGGAGCTTTGTATGAAATGGGAGGCCAAAACGTGGACACAAAACCCACAGCATGTCGAATTAATTAATCCTCTCAATAGTTTTGCAAATTTGCTAGCAATAAATTTATGTAAATTATACAGTCTTATGATAATTACGCATTTATTTTAATATAATTTTATTTGATTAAACATGATTCAATTATTTTTTTGCCCATAACATTTTACCAAGTAATTATAACAAAAAGGCGCCAGCCGGGAAGCCTACGTAGCGACGTTGTTCTAAGTAATTGGATGAAGACACTCTTGTGAGTATTCACTGCCTTAAGGTTACCGTCTTATTTAAATGCTCTACTTTAGATTGTTTGGTCATTTTATTTACAAGTTCCTTCAACGTACGCTTTCTTCACAACTCTTGTTGCAATTTTCATTACTGCAACCTTACAGGAATTGTTAAACGCAACATTAATATTATAATATATGATTCACAAGGTTCATAGGGGGCATCAGGATAAGAGAAACTCTGCCCACTTGTTTCTGCCTCGGCCGGGAATCGAACCCGGGCCCTTAGGAATACGACCTGCTGTCCACTCAGCCCCGAGGCCCCGCGCGCGCGCGTGTGTGCGTAGCCTGACCACCTTAACTTTTCGCTAATCAGCTGCGAATTTATTCCAACAAGGAAAACCGTAAATCCCGACGCTTCCAAAGCATGGCAAGACCTCCGCCACGTTCCAACGGTTAATTAGATTCTTCCCACCTCACGGCCCCAGAACTTGCCTCAAGCGTGACAATTAAACCAAGATTAGTTTAGTCTCAAATTAACATTTAAAAGCATTCACATTAGTCTGGAGTTTAATATAATTTTGAGTCCCAATCTGTATTTACCTCCCTCAGAAGAAAAACGGGATGCCAGTGGCGACAGAGCCTGTGAGAAGTAAACGGACATTGATAGAAGTATAAGCCAGCATCCCTCTGTCACCCCACCGGGCGCCGACCACAAGGTGTGGCGGGTTTCTCTTAGTTACAAATGAGTGGTTGGTAATGGTTGTCGTCCCAGCGTGTGGCCTAGCCTGGCCGGGGCAAGGTTTACGTCCGTTCCTGTCACACGCTGCGTGTTACCTTTGAAAGGAGACAGACCTCCTCGGAGGGCGAGGGTAGTGGTGGTTGGACCTCCTCCTAGGTTTCATCTTGGGAAAGCACTGCCGCGTCTTTTAGATGACGTTACGTTATTAGTGTAGGAGCAGAGGTGGAGAAGTGTAGGACAGGGCGAGGACCCACTTGTCCGCGACCGAGGACAAGAGCCTCAGCTAAGATTTTTAAGCTTCTCTTCATCTTAGACCGAGCTGAACCTTCCCTTCATCTTAGACCGAGCTGAAGCTTCCCTTCATCTTGGACCGAGCTGAACCTTCCCTTCATCTTGGACCGAGCTGAACCTTCCCTTCATCTTAGACCGAGCTGAACCTTCCTAAATCCGGGAAATTTAGTATTTAATACTTTGTGAGTTTGTGACAACTCAGGTTGGTTAATATACCTTACTTCCAATGTAAATTGCAATTCAAGAACACGATATTCAAAGAAAACGGAGGTAGCCACCTAGCGGGGTGCGCGGTGCTGAGCAAAGCAAGCACTCGCTATGTAAACATTGCAGGACATTAACTGCTTGGTTATCATGGCAGAGGTGAACGGCTGGATAATGACGCCCAGGGTACAGGAAGTCACTTATAGTTGGACCCTGCAGGGCATCGCTCCTGGGCCAGGTAAATCCACTACGGGCTCACCATAGCCCGTACTACTTGGAACTTGTTCCGAATAGCTGAATCTATAACAACAACAACATTGGACCCAGCAACACTCAAGAACACACAAGAACACAAAGCAAGGTACAGGGACATAGAACAGAAGGCATAGAAACACCCCCGAACACTAGGGGAATACATACAAATGACCTCCTCTCACTTTTACACAGTTTCAATTATATAAGGGTTCAGGACGAGTCGAAACGTCCTCACTTTCATTTGTCCAGCTTGTGTTATTGTCTTCATCCCCGATATTGTGACTAATTATCTGCATTTATGCATTAGACTTCAGATCCCTACTAATTATGCCTCTCCAGACTTTTTTAACACGGGCTAACAGGTGCGGCACAAGAACACAGTACAACAAGGGTGAAGTAATAGTATCATAATAGCCTGTTCCTGTAGAGTACACAGGAATAGTCGTGCAACACCAGGCCTCAAGGATGAACTGGAGGCTATGCAACATCTGGCCCCAGGGGTGAACTGGGGCAACACCCAGCCCCAGGGGTGAACTGGGAGGCTATGCAACATCTGGTCCCAGGGGTGAACTGGGGCAACACCCGGCCCCAGGGGTGAACTGGGAGGCTATGCAACATCTGGCCCCAGGGGTGAACTGGGGCAACACCCAGCCCCAGGGGTGAACTGGGAGGCTATGCAACATCTGGTCCCAGGGGTGAACTGGGGCAACACCCGGCCCCAGGGGTGAACTGGGAGGCTATGCAACATCTGGCCCCAGGGGTGAACTGGGGCAACACCCGGCCCCAGGGGTGAACTGGGAGGCTATGCAACATCTGACCCCAGGGGTGAACTGGGGCAACACCCAGCCCCAGGGGTGAACTGGGGGGTCCATACAACATCCGGCCCCAGAACTAAGCAGAGGGGCTATATAGCACAAGCTATGAACTCTATTTGCTTTAGATTAAACAAAAATATAGTTGAGAGCTTTCCAATAAACATATTTTATATATTTTGACTGTTTTTTCCCCCCTGTTCTCAGACGAGTCTTACTCACCCCGACTCGAGCAGAACACGCAACAAGAATTAAACAAACGCAGCGGCAAGTCACAAGTAACCGGCTAATTAAAAACAAAAAATACACGAAATGTTGGGCAACTGGAAATGTTTTGTGGAAAGTGCAAGCTAATGAGGACAAAAATACAAATAAATGGCATTGTGCGGACGAACGCTGCTTAGAAATTACATGGTGGGATAGGTAAGGCGAGTACAAGTGGAACAGAGCGCGCGCAACCAGTCTTGCATTGCTAATGCGGCCAGAGTGAGAGTGGTAAGCGAGAGGGAGGCGACCCCCGCAAGGCAGTTCACGGTGGATGGGACGTGATCTGATTGGATGTATTTACGGTGCACGCTACACTAACTGCCTCCTCGGAACATTCTGTACTACACCAGGAGGGGGGGGGGGTGATGGTCATCATGTTTTAGATTCAGCCACTCGGAATAAGATGTTTCAAGTAGCACGGGCTATGGTGAGCCCGTAGTGGACTTACCTGGCACAGGAGCGGGGCTGTGGTGAGCCCGTAGTGGACTTACCTGGCACAGGAGCGGGGCTGTGGTGAGCCCGTAGTGGACTTACCTGGCACAGGAGCGGGGCTATGGTGAGCCCGTAGTGGACTTACCTGGCACAGGAGCGGGGCTGTGGTGAGCCCGTAGTGGACTTACCTGGCACAGGAGCGGGGCTGTGGTGAGCCCGTAGTGGACTTACCTGGCACAGGAGCGGGGCTGTGGTGAGCCCGTAGTGGACTTACCTGGCACAGGAGCGGGGCTGTGGTGAGCCCGTAGTGGACTTACCTGGCACAGGAGCGGGGCTGTGGTGAGCCCGTAGTGGACTTACCTGGCACAGGAGCGGGGCTCCGAATATTTCTGCTTGGATAAGATTCCTTAGAAACATCTGAAATGTTTTTTTTGTCGCTAAGCGAGCGATTTTCTTTACACTGCCATATTATAATAAGATATATTGATAATATTTGTTATTACTTCATAACAATATATGCCTTTCATAATGTATCGAAAGTATGTTAATAACACTCAAATAAAAGACATTACACAACACATCTAGAAAAGCACGCAACACAACATGTAAAAACACACATAAATG
This sequence comes from Procambarus clarkii, assembly GCF_040958095.1. NCBI lineage: Eukaryota > Metazoa > Arthropoda > Malacostraca > Decapoda > Cambaridae > Procambarus > Procambarus clarkii. The sequence continues at coordinate 10,390,747 of NC_091164.1, forward strand.
ACACATATAAAACAAAAACTACACAACACACAAGTAACACATATAAGACACGCCACTCGAAACAAAATACTTGAATTTCGACAAAATACAACTTAATGCTGAAATTATGCTAGAGTAATTTCTGATTCAGAAAATATCTATCTTTCTCCTCTGTTTCGGCTATAATACAGCGTGTTTAAGTGCACAAGTAAGTTCTCTTGAACTTTTAACTGTAAGTGACAGTGATATGAAATCCATCTTCTATAGCTCATTACTATCCTACTCTAAACAATGCCGCCTTGTGAAACTTTCGCTAGGGAAAACATGGCCGCCTTGTGAAACTTTAGCTAGGGAAAATATGGCCGCCTTATGAAATTTTCGCTAGGGAAAACATGGCCGCCTTGTGAAACTTTAGCTAGGGAAAATATGGCCGCCTTATGAAATTTTCGCTAGGGAAAACATGGCCGCCCTGTGAAACTTTCACTAGGGAAAATATGGCCGCCTTGAGACAAAGGTTCCCCGCCCCTCGACTACAGTACAAGATGAAACATTTTTTCGCAAATAAAATCTCTCTTGTTAGTCCATTCTCTTTGGTTATTATCCTGTGAACAAATATTAATAGTTGTCATGTTTCCACCTATGTCCAGTTGTTCTTGTACGCCCTACGATAAATAGCTTGTCTATCTGACAATCGCCCTAGGTATTTTTTACGTCGTGATCATGTCTAGCCAAATTTTCTTTTAGTGACGTGAAGCTGTATGTGTACGTTGACATAAGTATATGCACTCACCAAAATGTGCTTGTAGGGCGAGCTTCAGCTCTTGGGCCTTTACTTGTAACACCCGTTACATCGTTCTGTGTAACACCCACTACCCGGGAGTAATGGTGCAGTATTAAGATAGTGAAAGATATCTTTCACTATCTTAATACTGAATACACATAATTGATTTAGTGTTTTCATTATTTAATAAAGATATTTTATTAGAGAATGAAGGATGAATAGTTGGCCTTTGAGCTCATTTATTATTTAGCAACTCAAATAACAATCATAACTAGAGGATAATCCTACAGGCAGTCAAGGCGGTTGTGAAGATAATCCTACATGCAGTCAAGGCGGTTGTGAAGATAATCCTACATGCAGTCAAGGCGGTTGTGAAGAGATAATCCTACATGCAGTCAAGGCGGTTGTGAAGATAATCCTACATGCAGTCAAGGCGGTTGTGAAGAGATAATCCTACATGCAGTCAAGGCGGTTGTGAAGAGATAATCCTACAGGCAGTCAAGGCGGTTGTGAAGAGATAATCCTACATGCAGTCAAGGCGGTTGTGAAGAGATAATCCTACATGCAGTCAAGGCGGTTGTGAAGAGATAATCCTACAGGCAGTCAAGGCGGTTGTGAAGAGATAATCCTACAGGCAGTCAAGGCGGTTGTGAAGAGATAATCCTACAGGCAGTCAAGGCGGTTGTGAAGAGAGTTGGGGAACTCATTTCGGCTTGACCTCTGCCCGGTCACCATACCAATCACTATAATCCTTTCCTCTATGATCCCTCACTGTTCCATCTCCCTCCTTGACTCCATCGGTTGCCTCTTCCTTCACCCCCTCCCCTCCCCTCCCCCCACACGAAGTCGGAGGCCACCGTCACATCATCATCTTTACTCCCCCTCCCCCAACCGCTTGGGCTGGACGGTAGAGCGACGGTCTCGCTTCATGCAGGTCGGCGTTCAATCCCCCGACCGTCCACAAGTGGTTGGGGCACCATTTCTTCCCCCCGTCCCATCCCAAATGCTTATCCTGACCCCTTCCCAGTGCTATATAGTCGTAATGGCTTGGCGCTTTCCCTTGATAATTCCTTCCTTCCTTACCCCCCCCCCCCCCAAAAAAAAAAGCAGATCCCACCGTTTTTTATTTCATCAATTTCATATGTGTTTACTGATTTTTTGTTCAGACTTTCCTGTTCAATTTCCAGGTCACTTTTTCCCGTTGACTGTTCATTTATTCCACTTATTCATAACGTGTTACATACCACTCGTTACATGGGTATTAGATGCTGATCGCCTCGTGGCATGCTTCCATGCCCCTCTCACTTCACCTGCTTAACCATGTACAGAGTTAGCCCTCAACTACTTCCTGTCGTAGCTCATTACACTTGCTTACTACTTCTACAATTAAGTCACGAAGTGGTAAGTCTTACACTTATCTCTTTCATTGTGGCATGGTCTAGGTCCCACTGCCTCTCCACATAGCTCAGTCATCTCTGTTCAGGGACCAGTCTTACAGCGCATTTATGGACTTTCTTCAGCGTTGTCTAGGTCCTATTGGAGTCTTCTGCAAGTCTCCTCAGTCTGATCCCTTTCATCCGGTTTTCATCGATGTAAAACAATAATATACAAGAGCAAAAATCACGCTAAATAAAATTGAAATTGAATTGAAATTGAAATAAGTTTATTGAGGTAAAATACCTAAATAAAATTGAAATATAATACGGGACGTATTACATTTCGTCCATTTTTATTTTTAATTAATTTTTCATTTTAATTAATTATTACACGAAATAGAACATTTCGTGTAATAATTAAGGCAGAGCTAAAATTAACTCATCTCTAAGACATCGATCTGCACGGAACACTAGAAAATGAGAAGTGGTTTATCATCTGGTCTGGTATCAAAACATATTGTTTTAAGACGCAGAAGTCTATGAAAAACATAACTCTTGAGACATATTAACTAATGAAAGTGGAGACAATGAACAGTCAGAAAGAAGGCACTCCAATAGGCAGAAATTTAAGGGTAAATAGAGTGTTATGTGACAAGAGAAAGGACAACTGCTGATTTAAGATTATTAAAGATTTGTGAAAAGGAAAGGGGCTGAAAAATTCTTGTTAATAACAAAGGTACTTTCAGAGAGAAGTTTTTCCAGGACAAGTACTGATGATGATGATGTGAAGAGTATCTGCGGGTGATATCCTTTACCACTCATCATGCATAATTACTTATTAAAACACTCCGGAAATACTGAAAGTTTTGAAACAATTATCATTGATACCATAATTAATACAGCTTTTTAAAACTTACTTGATATCCTGGACGTTTCCCAAAATAGTTAAGAGTTATGTGAGCTTTCTTTAATAATTCTGAATGTCAGATTGAAAGCACTCATTCGAATGCACAAATGAAAATTCTTCAGAGTGAGCATTTGAGAGCATATAACATTTACATATGTAAATGAGCGCTCTAAATCTCAGCTGGTAATTTATAGATATGCGAGAGTAATAACAAAATTAGGACATCAAAACCGCTTAAAAGGTGAACAGGACAACCGGTAAATAATCATAAAAACTTATTTCCAACGTGATGAAAATATATAAGATTAGCATGATCTTGTAATTAGCCTGACACACTTTGACAATAGTAGACCTAAAACTGGCGACAACCTAAGACATCAAGACATCAAGCGCATGACATCACTAGAAGATAATAAAGACATTAAAAGCAATAGTAGCAACACACTCTTCCAGATATTAAACTTTTCCAACCCGTTCTCGCACTTTCGTATAGTCAATATTGACTTATTAAATACGTGCATATGTGACATACTAAACATACTAGTTTACCTTGAAAATCTTCATAGAAAACACCGACCTTACCTAACCTTCTTAGTATGTTAAGATAAGCATCTTATTGCTTCATAATTACAATTATTACTTAACCTATTATAGGTATAGGTTAAGTAATAATTATAGGTAATAAGTTAAGTAATACCTATTATAGGTATAGGTTAAGTAATAATTGTAATTACGAAGCAATAAGATGCTTATCTTAACATACTAAGAAGGTTAGGTAACGTCGGTGTTTTCTATGAAACTTTTCAAGGTAAACTAGTATGTTTAGTATGTCACATATGCACGTATTTAAAAAGTCAATATTGACTGTAAGAAAGTGCGAGAACGGGTTGAACTTTTCCCAACGTCCGGAAAAAAACTCCATTTTATCTTTGCACTGAACCACGTTGTTGTGTGTGAAATTGCATTTAGAGTTCAGACCGATGTCGTTGCATCACAACTAGTTTTGCGTTGATGGACAACTGCCCTGTTACCACAACCTCGCCTGTAACAACCGGATTGTAGAGCGGAGCGGGAGGGGGGGGGGGGAGCGGGTAAGGGGTGAGGAAGGGGAATGACGAGGTGAACCTCGGGTATTAGGGTATACGGAGACGGGTACAGAGTGACAGCCCCGCTCCTGTGCCAGGTAAGTCCACTACGGGCTCACCATAGCCCGTGCTACTTGGAACTTGTTCCGAGTAGCTGAATCTACAACAACGGGTACGGAGTGAGGGAGGAGGAGTTCGATCCTCCAGCGAGCAAGGAACACCCGGGTATGAATAAAAGTGGCATTATGCATGCCACTTTTAGTATACATGATGAGTGGTAAAGAACCGAGAAAGGATATAACGTAACAACACCAGTGAGGAAACGGAGAAAGGACCCGAGTTGACCCTACATGAGCAACGGGCAACAGGACCTGGGAACGGGATGACGAGGACCCGTGTTGACCCTACGTGAACAACGGGACGTGGAGACAATGAAGAAGCACTAGAGGAGAGAGAGAGGGAGGCGGCCATTAGAGCGATCACTGTGTATGCAGACGGCGCCCTCGTGTTTGACCGCCCAACACAACCTCTGCCGTTTCGTAAATCAAGCTCGAGTGGTGAGTAAAGGTTGATGAGACTTTCCCTTCGCACTGTTTTAAGAAATGTTGACCCACATAAGGAATTCCATTTTAATCGTTGCGGTGTCGCGAAGAAAATAAAAATAGCGAATAAAAAAAATATTCCAAGGCAAAAACAAGTTTTTTTGGGGGAGACTTTTTGCAATTTTATATTAAATGACATTTTTTTTTAGTGTTTGTTTATAAGATCGTTTAGGAGTAAAAAAAATAAAAACAAAAAAATAACAACCAAAAATGCGCCCGCGCAAAGAATATTAGTTTATGGTCACAGTGGCTACGTTCTTAACTCACAATCGAGAATCCCGGGTTCAATCCCGGGACTGGACAGAAATCTTTTGACACGTTTCTTTACACCTGATGCCTCTATTCACGTAGTAGTAAATAGGAACCCGGGAATTAGTCAACTGTTTGATTTGATTGTTGCTGCCGGAAGCGGCTAGTTTATTGTGCACCTCATACTCATCCTGTGAGCGGTAGCGCAAAAAAGCATTACACAGGGCACAAAAGGTCTTTATCAACTGTTGTGGGGGTTTCATCCCGGGGAGAGTCAGTAGCTTGACATTGGGAGGAGGACTACCTAAAGCATTCCATTTGTTAACTAACCGTGCTAAATACTTTGTCTGTGTCCAGCCCTGTCAATTTTCCTGAGAATTTTGTAGGTAGTTATCATATCTCCCCGCACTCTTCTGTCTTCCAGGGACGTGAGGCTTAGCTCCCGTATCCTTTCCTCGTAACTCATTCCTCTCAGTTCTGGGACTAGTCTGGTGGCATACCTCTGAATCTTCTCTAAATTTGTCTTGTCTTTAACTAGGTATGGCCTCCAGGCTGGAACTGCATACTCCAGGATTGGTCTGTCATACGTGGTATTCAAAGTCCTGAACGATTCCTTACACAAGTTTGTAAAGGCAGTTATATATAAAATATAACATTTAACACTGTAACATTTAACTGTAACATGTTAACATTTAACATAACACTGTAAAATATAACATTTTATTTTTAATTCCTGTTGACTGCTGCATAATCCTCCTCTTCGAGGCTTGACTGTTCCTACAAATATATATATATATATATATATATATATATATATATATATATATATATATATATATATATATATATATATATATATATATATATATATATATTATGCAGCAGTCAACAGGAATTAAAAATAAAATGTTATACTTCCCTGACCAGAGAGGACGGGCTCAACCTCCAGCTCCTGGTCTCCAACCTTCGGACAGTCATACCCACTCTTGTTTACAGCTACTGATGACATACACTACTTGTAATGATTCACATCAAAACTAGTATGGATATAATTCATGTCCACAAATTCAATTACAAGTGTGTACAATTATTTATAAAGTTTATGCATCTGAACTGCTCTTATTTAATATTTCTGGCAAGACGTTTCCAAATTTCTTTCATTGGATTGAAGTGTGTTTGGTTAGTCATTTAAGTGGAAGCAGCAGTGGTGGTGGTGGTAGTTTCAGTGGTATCGCCAGTGGTGGTAGTTTCAGTGGTAGCGTCAGTGGTGGTAGTTTCAGTAATAGCGTCAGTGGTGGTAGTTTCAGTGGTAGCGTCAGTGGTGGTAGTTTCAGTAATAGCGTCAGTGGTGGTAGTTTCAGTGGTAGCGTCAGTGGTGGTAGTTTCAATGGTAGCGCCAGTGGTGGTAGTTTCAGTGGTAGCGCCAGTGGTGGTAGTTTCAGTGGTAGCGTCAGTGGTGGTAGTTTCAATGGTAGCGCCAGTGGTGGTAGTTTCAGTGGTAGCGCCAGTGGTGGTAGTTTCAGTGGTAGCGCCAGTGGTGGTAGTTTCAGTGGTAGCGTCAGTGGTAGCGCCAGTGGTGATAGTTTCAGTAGTAGCCCCAGTGGTGGCAGTTTCAGTGGTAGCGTCAGTGGTGGTAGTTTCAGTGGTAGCGCCAGTGGTGGTAGTTTCAGTGGTAGCGCCAGTGGTGGTAGTTTCAGTGGTAGCGCCAGTGGTGGTAGTTTCAGTGGTAGCGTCAGTGGTAGCGCCAGTGGTGATAGTTTCAGTGGTAGCCCCAGTGGTGGTAGTTTCAGTGGTAGCGCCAGTGGTGGTAGTGTCAGTGGTAGTTTCAGTGGTAGTAGTTTCAGTGGTAGCGTCAGTGGTGGTAGTGTCAGTGGTAGCGCCAGTGGTGGTAGTTTCAGTGGTAGCGTCAGTGGTGGTAGTTTCAGTGGTAGCGCCAGTGGTGGTAGTGTCAGTGGTAGTTTCAGTGGTAGTAGTTTCAGTGGTAGCGTCAGTGGTGGTAGTTTCAGTGGTAGCGCCAGTGGTGGTAGTTTCAATGGAAGCGCCAGTGGTGGTAGTGTCAGTGGTAGCGCCAGTGGTGGTAGTGTCAGTGGTAGCGCCAGTGGTGGTAGTCTCAGTGGTAGCGTCAGTGGTGGTAGTGTCAGTGGTAGCGCCAGTGGTGGTAGTTTCAGTGGTAGCGCCAGTGGTGGTAGTCTGTGGTAGCGCCAGTGGTGGTAGTGTCAGTGGTAGCCCCAGTGGTGGTAGTGTCAGTGGTAGCGTCAGTGGTGGTAGTTTCAGTGGTAGCGCCAGTGGTGGTAGTTTCAGTGGTAGTGCCAGTGGTGGTAGTCTCAGTGGTAGCGTCAGTGGTGGTAGTGTCAGTGGTAGCGCCAGTGGTGGTAGTTTCAGTGGTAGCGCCAGTGGTGGTAGTTTCAGTGGTAGCGCCAGTGGTGGTAGTCTCAGTGGTAGCGCCAGTGGTGGTAGTGTCAGTGGTAGCACCAGTGGTGGTAGTGTCAGTGGTAGCACCAGTGGTGGTAGTTTCAGTGGTAGCGTCAGTGGTGGTAGTTTCAGTGGTGGTAGTGTCAGTGGTGGTAGTTTCAGTGGTAGCGTCAGTGGTGGTAGTTTCAGTGGTAGCGTCAGTGGTGGTAGTTTCAGTGGTGGTAGTGTCAGTGGTGGTAGTTTCAGTGGTAGCACCAGTGGTGGTAGTTTCAGTGGTAGCACCAGTGGTGGTAGTTTCAGTGGTAGCGTCAGTGGTGGTAGTTTCAGTGGTAGCACCAGTGGTGGTAGTTTCAGTGGTAGCACCAGTGGTGGTAGTTTCAGTGGTAGCGCCAGTGGTGGTAGTTTCAGTGGTAGCACCAGTGGTGGTAGTTTCAGTGGTAGCGCCAGTGGTGGTAGTTTCAGTGGTAGCGTCAGTGGTGGTAGTTTCAGTGGTAGCGTCAGTGGTGGTAGTTTCAGTGGTAGCGCCAGTGGTGGTAGTTTCAGTGGTAGCGTCAGTGGTGGTAGTGTCAGTGGTAGCGTCAGTGGTGGTAGTTTCAGTGGTAGCGTCAGTGGTGGTAGTGTCAGTGGTAGCCCCAGTGGTGGTAGTTTCAGTGGTAGTGTCAGTGGTGGTAGTTTCAGTGGTAGCGTCAGTGGTGGTAGTTTCAGTGGTAGCGTCAGTGGTGGTAGTGTCAGTGGTAGTGTCAGTGGTGGCAGTTTCAGTGGTAGCGCCAGTGGTGGTAGTGTCAGTGGTAGCCCCAGTGGTGGTAGTTTCAGTGGTAGCGCCAGTGGTGGTAGTGTCAGTGGTAGCCCCAGTGGTGGTAGTTTCAGTGGTAGCGCCTGTGGTGGTAGTGTCAGTGGTGGTAGTTTCAGTGGTAGCGCCAGTGGTGGTAGCGTAAGTGGTGGTAGTGTCAGTGGTGGTAGTTTCAGTGGTAGCCCCAGTGGTGGTAGCGTCAGTGGTGGTAGTGTCAGTGGTGGTAGTTTCAGTGGTAGCCCCAGTGGTGGTAGCGTCAGTGGCAGCAGTAAGACATTTCTGGCCTCCATAAACATCACGTGAAGACGCAACAATAAAACAAGTTCTCTTCATCAGCCTTCCAGCACCAAGAGCATCATCAACTTCCTCTCGTGCCGTGAGGGATCTCTCTCTCGGCCCCAGCATCCATCACCATCAACTTTCCTCTTCGCTTGTCGCCAGTCTCTCAGAAGATCATCTTGCTTTAATCAAGTCTTGAACCCCCTAGTATGCACCCATCTACGTCATCGCTATTCTATAATCAAACCTAACCCAACCCCAACCTATCCTAACCTAACTGACCCAAAGTTAAGCTAACATTATATAATATAGATATTTGTGCTTCATTATATGAGGTGCACGATGTTGAAGCCAGTACAGGTTATCTTAGTTATCTTGAGATGATTTCGGGGCTTTTTAGTGTCCCCGCGGCCTGGTCCTCGACCAGGTCTCCACCCCCAGGAAGCAGTCCGTGACAGCTGACTAACACCCAGGTACCTATTTTACTGCTAGGTAACAGGGGCATAGGGTGAAAGAAACTCTGCCCATTGTTTCTTGCTGGCGCCTGGGATCGAACCCAGGACCACAGGATCACAAGTCCAGCGTGCTGTCCGCTCGGCCGACCGGCTCAGGTTCTGTAAGATGCGAGATGATCCAGTAGGATCTGGCCTCTGCTTCACGCATATATTTCCCATTGTGCCCAGACGTCCTGGTTTGGTATTACCGGGAAGTCACGCGCATCCTTGCACCCTCCCATTGTGTATATTTAAATCTGAGCGCCAGCGATTAGTCTGGTCCGTAGGCGGGAGCTCCCCCCCACTGGCTGGCTTCTGGAACACGGCGTGAATGCCTACTCCAGTGGGTGAGATATGTGGCTTATTAAACCAAAGAGCAGCGTATTGTTTGGAAACAGGAGCGCTCTCTCTCCTTTCCTTTCTCTTCCCCTTCAAAGTTAACAGAGAAAAATACCTTGGGAAAATAGCGATTAATGATTTGAAGTCGCGCAGGATACTCGCAGAGCCAGTATACGGTCTATTGAAGCAATAAAGATAAATAATTTTTGCCTACATTAGCTGAGTTTTCTAATTTCGGACGAAGATAATCATGCTCTGTATAATTAGCTGATCTGTCCTTTTCTAGAATACATCGTTCTAATCACGTCATTTATGCAAGGGATTGACAGATGAATATGATCACCAGACAAAATTGTGGACTAAATTACATAACACTTCTTTACGACGGAACTTTATTGCTTTGAAAGGCGAGACAATGTGACACTATACATATTATATAGTAATAAGTTATATTTGTATAAAGTACATTTGAAACATGAGACAGCGGAGTGTTCGAAGGAGGACAATGTAATTTATATATAAAGCCACCAATAAGCGGGGCGCTTCTGGCATAATCAAACAGCATGACTATCTTCACTCAGGAAAATACTCGTCCAAAGAAGCATTACACGCAACAATGGTTTTACTATTATAGTCAATGATTACTGTCCAGCGAAGCGAAATAATTTGTCTTGAACAGAGTGGTGAACATATACAACAGGTTACAAGAGGTAATTGGGAGTAATACGGTATATAAGTTACAAAATAAATTGGGCCAGCGGTTTTCATCAACTCTGAGCCATAAATTGCTCGTTACACTCTGAGCCTCTCGTTAAGAGCCTCGTTTAGAAGGCAATGGTCTGCTGTTGTTGTTGGATATATATATTTTATAAGCTTTTGCAAATCTTTGTAAATCCCATTACCTAAAAAAGGACTGAGCTCGTTCACGGTCTGCCTAACACCCACTTCCCCACCCAACCAGGCAAGCTGAACTGTTGTTGTTAAAGATTCGCTACCTGGAACAAAAAGTTCCAAGTAGCACGGGCTATGGTGAGCCCGTAGTGGAGTTACACGCTAAACTATTTTGCTAGATTGTTAAATAGTATTTGATACTGTTCCTCGTGAGAGGCGCATGAACTGTATGGAAAAGCACGCTTTGGTAACTGGGAACACACCGAAATTGGCAAGAGAGTACCTAACATAAAACAGCCACAATCAGAGAGGTTTTGAGCGAGAGGAATTGAACAAGTGGGGTCCCACAAGGCTTCATTTGGGACCACTACTCTTCCTGATTTAAGCGAACGACCTACTCGAGGGAGTGAGCTCGCACAGTCAAAGAATGCAGATTAAAGTGCAACTAATGAGGAATGTAACAATATAAGACTGCAGGAAGTCAGGGGAAGGTCATGACAAACTCCAGGAGTGGGCAAACAAATGGATGCTGGAATTCAATTCCAACATGTGCAACGTAATGGAAATGAGAAAGGAAGATGCGAGACCTTCACCATAAAGGGGACGGCAACTGCAGGAATCGGAAAGAGAAATATTTGGGAGTGGATATAATTCCAACACCAGAGGTTATCTTGAGATGATTTCGGGGCTTTTTAGTGTCCCCGCGGCCCGGTCCTCGACCAAGCCTCCACCCCCAGGAAGCAGCCCGTGACAGCTGACTAACACCCAGGTACCTATTTTACTGCTAGGTAACAGGGGCATAGGGTGAAAGAAATTCTGCCCATTGTTTCTCGCCGGCGCCTAGGATCGAACCCAGGACCACAGGATCACAAGACCAGCGTGCTGTCCACTCGGCCGACCGGCTCCCTAAAGGGGAGCCCAGTTTGTGTGCCCAGAGACACACAAACCAGACAACATCTGCAGCATGTAGGGCACTGACAACCATTAGAACATCGTTTAGAAATCTAAATCAGCACTATTTCGAGGCAAGCTACACAATTATTAAAGCAATAGTGTATGTAGCACCCACATGGAATCTGCACTATTGAAGAGTAAAACCAAAATGAACAAAGTAAAGAGGTGTCCATCACGAACAGTGCCAGAGGTGAGATCGTTAGGCTATGAGGATAGGGTAATTAAACTAGCTCTCACAAACCTAGATGACAATAAACAGAGGGGATATGGCGACTTTGTTTACATTTATTAAACAGTTTATGAGCTCCGAAGCACAACGAGGTTGTTCTTACCAATAATAACCTTAGAATGTGACTTTCTGAAGCTCTAGACTGTTTAGTAGATGTAAACAAAGCCATTATGATTATTGAAGGATGTACAGCTTTTTTAAGTGGATGCGAAATATTTGAGGAATCCTGGCCCTGGATTTCTGGTACTTGGGACAAGATTATACCCAGCTTCGCTACCCTTGGGTAAAGTGCGGCTGCCTGCAGGTATAACTCCCTCCACGCCCTTACTAACATCAGTTGCCCGGTCAACCGCCCTGGTGATTCATCTTGTACAAGTCGACAACCCGTGTTGCCTTCAAGGTGAGGTCTGGTACATGCAAACCGATCCATGCTTCCCTCCAGGTAAACCCCACCCCTAGTCTCTCCTTCCCTCCAGGTAAACCCCACCCCTAGTCTCTCCTTCCCTCCAGGTAAACCCCACCCCCAGTCTCTCCTTCCCTCCAGGTAAACCCCACCCCCAGTCTCTCCTTCCCTCCAGGTAAACCCCACCCCCAGTCACTCCTTCCCTCCAGGTAAACCCCACCCCCAGTCACTCCTTCCCTCCAGGTAAACCCCACCCGTCTCTCCTTTCCTCCAGGTAAACCCCAACAAATTCATATTCCCAGTTAGGCGACCTCCATTCTCTCTTCCCTCTAAGTGAACTTAGTCAAACTGATTCAGTGACGGTGACACCACCAATCCGTTCCCCTCTAGGCCCCCCTCCAATCCCTTCCTCTTCCTACTAATCTTAGCTGCCATCTAGAACGGTGATCACAATCTCTCTCCTTCTAGATGACCTTCACTAATCTCAGTTTCCCTCCCCCAGATGACCACTTATCTCTGCTATCATCTAGGAACAGCACGGTATAGGCTAAAACAATGGGGTCATTGCATCCCTCGTCAGTCTGTTCTCTTCATTTGCCACAACGTACAAAATAAGTGGTTCTAAAAGGCAAACCCAAGCCACCCACCTAACCAACGGATAGAAAACGCGGATATTTGTGAGTCGCTACTTTTCATATTATCCCTTACTCTGCACATTGGGGAATGTAACGTACCAAACAAGGTGTATTAGTTGAGAGGACGGGTCTCTGTGCTCATAAATATGTACACTACGTGAGTACTATTCTGAGTATTCGTGCAACTCTCACCATTTGTCACTCGATACATAAGTTTATTTTGTGCTAGAAACGGCTTCTTCTAATCGAATTTCATCTTTGGTCGAGGAACCGTTCAACTAGGGTACATAGTTGTACCCTAAACTCCCTTTCATAGGGAGTTTGCACCACCTGCCGACAAACTCAACTAAATGTAAAGTCTTTCAGCACAACTATTCACATACTTTGCGTCATTATATAAATGAATGTAAAAAATCGCGGGAGTCATCAATGGTGTTCAAGAAATGTGTACGTACTTTATTCATAATGATGTACTACCAGAAATCCTAGCCAAGAATTCAAAGTTTGCTTACTGTAGGTTATGCATGCGCATGACTGTAAAGCTGCCGCCCAGTTGGGTGGGTGTGGAGCACATGACTGTAAAGCTGCCGCCCAGTTGGGTTGGTGTGGAGCACATGACTGTAAAGCAGCCGCCCAGTTGGGTGGGTGTGGAGCACATGACTGAAAAGCAGCCGCCCAGTTGGGTTGGTGTGGAGCACATGACTGTAAAGCAGCCGCCCAGTTGGGTGGGTGTGGAGCACATGACTGTAAAGCAGCCGCCCAGTTGGGTTGGTGTGGAGCACATGACTGTAAAGCTGCCGCCCAGTTGGGTGGGTGTGGAGCACATGACTGTAAAGCAGCCGCCCAGTTGGGTTGGTGTGGAGCACATGACTGTAAAGCTGCCGCCCAGTTGGGTGGGTGTGGAGCACATGACTGTAAAGCTGCCGCCCAGTTGGGTGGGTGTGGAACAGGCTTAGCAACTTAGTAACTGACTCACTGACTCACAGCAGATGTAAACTGCGTTGTATAATTCTTGTGGCAACTTCTTGCATACATATGCAACAATAATCACAATAAAACATGTGATTCGAATACGATTAAGTATCCACTAGAAATTATTATATATATATATATATATATATATATATATATATATATATATATATATATATATATATATATATATATATATATATATATATATATATATATATATATATATTAGTATATTTTGGTAGCAGTCTTTCCTGTAGACATATATTATTAAATATGACCGAAAAAGTAAGATTAATAATTCTAACACGAATTTTCTCAATCTTTCGTACATTACGCTTCACTGTTGGAGGTAAATCAAAAATCACTTCTCCAAAATTCATTTTTATTTCTAGTCTGACGCGACACGGGCGCGTTTCGTAAAACTTATTACATTTTCAAAGACTTCACAAATACACAACTGATTAGAACTTACGTATCTCTGCTATTATATCTACATTTGAGTGAGGTGGGAGGGATGACGTGGCATATAGTGATGTGGCATTAACACAAGACAGAACATGAGGGGATATTAATAGGGTATTAAAAGTATCAACACAAGACAGAACAGAAACAATGGGTATTGAATAGAAGTGTTTGTAGAAAGCCTATTGGTCCATATTTCTTGATGCTTCTATATTGGAGCGGAGTCTTGAGGTGGGTAGAATATAGTTGTGCAATAATTGGCTGTTGATTGCTGGTGTTGACTTCTTGATGTGTAGTGCCTCGCAAACGTCAAGCCGCCTGCTATCGCTGTATCTATCGATGATTTCTGTGTTGTTTACTAGGATTTCTCTGGCGATGGTTTGGTTATGGGAAGAGATTATATGTTCCTTAATGGAGCCCTGTTGCTTATGCATCGTTAAACGCCTAGAAAGAGATGTTGTTGTCTTGCCTATATACTGGTTTTTTTTGGAGCTTACAGTCCCCAAGTGGGCATTTGAAGGCATAGACGACGTTAGTCTCTTTTAAAGCGTTCTGTTTTGTGTCTGGAGAGTTTCTCATGAGTAGGCTGGCCGTTTTTCTGGTTTTATAGTAAATCGTCAGTTGTATCCTCTGATTTTTGTCTGTAGGGATAACGTTCCTATTAACAATATCTTTCAGGACCCTTTCCTCCGTTTTATGAGCTGTGGAAAAGAAGTTCCTGTAAAATAGTCTAATAGGGGGTATAGGTGTTGTGTTAGTTGTCTCTTCAGAGACAACTAACACAACACCTATACCCCCTATTAGACTATTTTACAGGAACTTCTTTTCCACAGCTCATAAAACGGAGGAAAGGGTCCTGAAAGATATTGTTAATAGGAACGTTATCCCTACAGACAAAAATCAGAGGATACAACTGACGATTTACTATAAAACCAGAAAAACGGCCAGCCTACTCATGAGAAACTCTCCAGACACAAAACAGAACGCTTTAAAAGAGACTAACGTCGTCTATGCCTTCAAATGCCCACTTGGGGACTGTAAGCTCCAAAAAACCCAGTATATAGGCAAGACAACAACATCTCTTTCTAGGCGTTTAACGATGCATAAGCAACAGGGCTCCATTAAGGAACATATAATCTCTTCCCATAACCAAACCATCGCCAGAGAAATCCTAGTAAACAACACAGAAATCATCGATAGATACAGCGATAGCAGGCGGCTTGACGTTTGCGAGGCACTACACATCAAGAAGTCAACACCAGCAATCAACAGCCAATTATTGCACAACTATATTCTACCCACCTCAAGACTCCGCTCCAATATAGAAGCATCAAGAAATATGGACCAATAGGCTTTCTACAAACACTTCTATTCAATACCCATTGTTTCTGTTCTGTCTTGTGTTGATACTTTTAATACCCTATTAATATCCCCTCATGTTCTGTCTTGTGTTAATGCCACATCACTATATGCCACGTCATCCCTCCCACCTCACTCAAATGTAGATATAATAGCAGAGATACGTAAGTTCTAATCAGTTGTGTATTTGTGAAGTCTTTGAAAATGTAATAAGTTTTACGAAACGCGCCCGTGTCGCGTCAGACTAGAAATAAAAATGAATTTTGGAGAAGTGATTTTTGATTTACCTCCAACAGTGAAGCGTAATGTACGAAAGATTGAGAAAATTCGTGTTAGAATTATTAATCTTACTTTTTCGGTCATATTTAATAATATATATATATATATATATATATATATATATATATATATATATATATATATATATATATATATATATATAAATATATATATATATAAATATATATATATATATATATATATATATATATATATATATATATATATATATATATATATATATATATATATATATATATTTTGTTGACTATGACCGAAAAGGTAAGATTAATATTTCTAACACGAATTTTTTCAATGTCTTATGTTTCTCTTCACTGTCGAGGGTAATTGAAATATCAATTCCTCAAAATTCATTTTTATTCTTGGTCTGACGCCTGAACACGTTTCGTAATTCTTATTACATTTTCAAAGACTTAGTTTACCCATAAAAATTCGTCATACTTATACTCGTTTTGGGTGAGGTGATATGGCACAAAAGTTTTGGGTGAGGTGATATGGCACAAAAGTTTTGGGTGAGGTGTACTCATACATTAACTTGTGTACAATATTTACATTTTCGGTTATTAACCGAAAACTTTCCCCTTTTCATTACACACAATTACTCAAATGTTCATGACATAATCCTCAGCTTTTTCTTAAAACAAACTCAAACTGAGCTTATCCTTATTACTGAGAAGCTTTAAATAAAAAAAGGCACGGATTCATATTACTCAAAAGCTGCACACTACAAACAAAAAATCCATGGTTATATTTATAACATCATAAAACAACTTAAAGCAACTTATATCAACAATTAATCCGCTAACAAACTTATTACGTTGAATAATTTAACCATAACAATGTAACTAATGGAGATTTATTAACATCAACTGGGTTGTGATTCATAAGACTGCCTTATGCAAAGACATGTAACTAAATGGCTGTTTAACCGTCCAACCGCCAGGTTAGTCAGACAATTCCCTATCAACATTCCATACCCGCCTGGAATACAAAAGTTACCACGCTGGAAATCACTTTCAGTCCTCGGCTAATTTTGTTTTCACGCCCCTTGTGTTGGGTGTAGTCACAAGGTGGACTGAGCAAACGACTGTCATCGACTGTACGTGACCTTCCGTCTTAAAGACCAGCCTTCCCACTGATCCAGGTTCCGCTCCAACCCCTTCCTTCACTTCCGTACTGCCTTCACCTTCCTGGTTCATTCTCCTCCACCCCTCTTGTTTGGGAATTAAGGTTTTCTTGTGTGTTGTCGATACGTGTGTGTGTGTGTGTGTAATTACCTAAGTGTAGTTACAGGATGAGAGCTATGTTCGTGGTGTCCCGTCTTCCCAGTTGTTGTTGTTTAAGATTCGCTACTCAGAACGATAAGTTCCAGTAGCACGGGCTATGGTGAGCCCGTAATTCCTTCCCAGTACTCTTTGTCCTATAAAACGCTCTGAAACTACTGACGGGTTTGGCTTCTACCACCTCGCTCAACTTCTTCCAACCGTCTACCACTCCATGTGCAAAAGTGAACTTTCTAATATTTTTTTCGGCAGCTTTGTTTCCTTAGTTTGTACCTAATTTCCTTAGTTTGTTTGTCCTCTTGTTCTTGAAGTTTCAGTTTCCAAAAGTTCCTGTCAGTTTTTCGATTCCTGTTTTTGTTTTGTAAGTAGTGATAATCAACTCCCTTCTATCTTGTAGCTTTGATTTTTTAGTTCCGGAAGCCATTTAGTTACATGTCTTTGCACCTTTTCCTAGTTAATGATGTCCTTCTTGAGATATAGGCACCATACAACGGCTGCATATTTCAGTTCTGGTGTCACAAAGGTCGCAAATAATTTCTTTAATATTTCACCATCCCTGTATTTAAAAGCGATTTTGAAGTTGGAAAGCGTAGCATATGCTCCTCGCACAATGTTCTTTATGTGGTACTCGGGTGACAGTTTTCTATCCAGAATAGCCACTAGATCTCTATCAGAATTCTTGATAAGTTGTTCACATAATTTGTATGAGTGATCTATTATATCCTATCCCACATTCCATAACGTGGTATTTATTCACATTAAATTCCATTCCAAGTATTGCTCCATACACTTATTTTGTCCAGGTGTTTTTGAAGGACATGACAATCTTCTAAGTTTCCTGTCTTCCCTTGGATCTTAGCATCATCAGAAACATGTTCAAATAATTTTGTATTCCCTCTAGTAGATTCTTTATGTAGATAATGAACATCAGTGGTGCTAGAAATGAACCCTGTGGTACTCCACTAGTAACGTTTCTCCAGTCTGATACATTGTCTCTGATTACTGCCCTTATTTGTGTGTCAATTTTGTTTATCCATGTCAGATATCTCCATGTAACCCTTCCAGTATGTTCCAGTTTTCAGAACAACATCTTATATGGAACTGTAGAAAACCATTTTCAAGTCCCAATAAATGCAGCCAACCCAAACATCTCTTTCCTTTACAATCTCTGTGGCTCTATCAGAGAAACTAAGATTTGTTACACGTGATCATCTTGTTCGAAAATTATACTGTCTGATATAATATTTTTTTCTCCACGTATTCTGCCAATTTGATTTTAATTACTTTTTTCTAATGTTTTGACTACAACGTTCATCAACGATACAGGTCTATAATTAGGAGAGGGTCTTCCCTGCTACCAATCTTTGCTGATTGGAGCTATGTTTACCCTTTACCATATATCTGTCAAAACTCATGTACATAATGATGACTGTGTATTCATCTATTTGTGCTTGCGGGGGTTAAGCTCTGCTCTTCGGCCCGCCTCTCAACTGTCAATCAACTATTACTAACTATTAACATTCTCCCCCCCCCCACACACACACATATCCCCAGGAAGCAGCCCGTAACAGCTGTCTAACTCCCAGGTACCTATTTACTACAAAGTAACAGGGGCATCAGGGGTGAAAGTAACTCTGCTCATCTGTTTCCGCCGGCGCCGGGAATCTAACCCCGGACCACAGGACTATGTATCCAGCGTACTGTCCACTTAGCCACACACACGCACCATGTTGTGTGTGTGTGTAAGAAAGCATGTTAGCTATTATATTAAAACCATATATTACCAATTCCAACTTCTATATGGTCTCCCAAGTTCCTCTCATTCTTTATCAACTCTATAAAAACCTGACTGCATATCAGTAGCACCTTAATAAGGAATTGGTCAACGAATGCACTTTCAGTAGTGGACAGGGGGACTGTAGGACTGACAGTCGAGCGGACTGTAGGACTGACAGTCGAGCGGACTGTAGGACTGACAGTCGAGCGGACTGTAGGACTGACAGTCGAGCGGACTGTAAGACTGACAGTCGAGCAAAATGCAGGACTGACAGACTAGGACAGATAGACTGTAAGACTGACATATATAACACAATTCACACAGGAACTGTTCCGTTTTCAAGCGGTGTGATAAAAATATCTCTTGTATCCAGCACCGGATACATAACCCACGCTTTTCTTGACAACCATTTCGCTAACTTGCTGCGTGGACAGTTGCCTGACTTTCAAAATACTGATAACTGGACGATTGAGTTAAATTAATAGCTGAATGACTTCTTGATCGGCTAGCCAGCTAAATAATCTTTTCTTATTTGCTGCCTGACTGGTTTTAGCTGGGTGAAGTAGTCTAATGAGTACATGACTAGCTGTCGGAAGGTACAATTGATCGGCTGGCTGGTAAACCTTTCTACACAGACATAGAATATGCTTGGCTGATTAAAACAATGATTGAATATGAATGGCTAGTTCAACCATGACACTTTCAATCTGCTTTGGAAATTCATGGGTCATCTCCCCACTGGTCAAGGTCAGGAGCCTGCCCCTCCCCACTGGTCAAGGCCAGTCGCCTGCCCCTCCCCACTGGTCAAGGCCAGTCGCCTGCCCCTCCCCACTGGTCAACGCCAGTCGCCTTCCCACTGGTCAAGGCCAGGCGCCTGCCCCTCCCCACTGGTCAAGGCCAGTCGCCTGCCCCTCCCCACTGGTCAAGGCCAGCCACCAACCCCACCCTCTGTCAACGACTCCTCATAAGACCCTTGTCTCGTGCCCCAACTTACCCTATTGATATTCTGGCCCTGGCCCAACCATCCACCTGTGTTCTCTCTCTCTCCATATCTCCCTCCCACTCTCTCCTTCCCTCCATATCTCCCTCCCACTCTCTCTCTCCTTCCCTCCGTATCTCCCTCCCACTCTCTCCTTCCCTCCATATCTCCCTCCCACTCTCTCTCTCTCCTTCCCTCCATCTCTATCCCTCCATTCACTCTCTTCTCTCTTGTCCCGCCTACTAGCCATGTTGTACTGGTTGCCTTATAATTTATATATTCTGATATACGAATTCTGAATCGAATATGGCCTTGAAGTTGTTGATAGAGGCGACTTCCGCAACTTTTCCGTGCATTCCAATGTGTATTCTTGTGTGTTTCTATCCCTCCAACTTTATGATGTTTCCCATCGCCCGTTGTAGAGGAAGCAGCTACCTCCTTAATTAAGATGCTGGGAGATGTCTTCTACTCGGGTGGTCTCAGGTGACTCTCTCCGTTCATGGGAGCTTCGTGCTAGAGTCCCTTCTGGCGACCGCAAAGAAATTTAGAAAAATCACACGCAATATTTATTTCAAGATGCCAGCTATTACCGAAGGATTTCAGACAGAATACTGGCTATAATGAACTCTTAACTATGTATTCTCAGCGACTATTGCTCCGTTCACAGGCCAAAGTACAAACCAGTCTAGTCCAAAGTGTGTGAAATTATCGAGACTTCAAGGTGATGTACATTGTCATCAGCTATTCCATTAAGTTATCACCGACTCCACAACTTGTAGTCATAGTAAAGTGTTTAGGACATAATTTCGGTTTGGGTTGCTGTATAGAACTGGTTGTTTCCGGTGGAGTGGCAACACACAGCCAGGGAGTGAGCTGGGACGTGTTCCGAGCGCTCATCCCTGCCACAACAACGGCGTGGGAACCACTCTACCACCCCAGGGTTATCTTGACGTTATCTTGAGATGATTTCGGGGCTTTAGTGGCCCCGCGGCCCGGTCCTCGACCAGGCCTCCACCCCCAGGAAGCAGCCCGTGACAGCTGACTAACACACAGGTACCTATTTTACTGCTAGGTAACAGGGGCATAGGGTGAAAGAAACTCTGCCCATTATTTCTCGCCGGCGCTTGGGATCGAACCCAGGACCACAGGATCACAAGTCCAGCGTGCTGTCCGTTCAGCCGACCGGCTCCCTCAGAGTGGAACACTTACACAGTCTCGTGTCTTTACGCAGCCCTTTACGACCAATATATTTATTGTTGGAATAAAGTGATTCTTTAGTGTTGATAGGACAAAAACAAGGTAACAAATGGTTTTATATGATGGAACTGATAACTTATGTACAGCTATGTTCACTCTTCCACAAAACTGAATGTATTTTGCTACATTAATTATATATATAATCTCCCTCTTACTCTCGTTTTCTCTTGCTGCATTAATTCAATCTTATCAGCAACTGTATCTTTTAACAGTTTACTTTCTTCTTACAGTCATTTAGGACTGGTTAGTGCGGCGACCTCCTCGTTTTTCTTGCAGGGTCGGCGTTCGATCCCCGATTGTCCAAGTGGTTGGGCACCGTTTTCACTCTGCCGTAGTACAGCTGGCTTCGTTCTCAACTCAACATCGGGGATCTCGGGTGAGATCCCCGGATAAGACAGAAATGATTGGGCCTGTTTGTTTTCACCAAGCAGTAACTTGGCACATGAGAGTTACCCAACTGTCGTGGGGGTTGCATCCTTGGGACGGCCAGGAGTACAACCTTGGGGGGGAAATCTGATGCTAGATTAAAATGTATATATACACACAGCCTTCACATCCCAATTATGGAAACTATTTTGATATCCCAGCTTTTAGTCTAGTCCTTATATCCATTCCTGTAACACAAGGGGTCACCCTATGCTCGTGTTTCTTGGACCTCCTTGAGGTTACCTTGAGGTGTTTCCGGGGCTTAGGGTCCCTGTGGCCCGGTCGTCGACCAGGCCTCCTGGTCACCACAGGTCACCTCGGGTGACTTGGGGAATAATTCGTTTTGTCGGAGACAAGAAGCATGTATATTATACATAAATATATATTATACATACATATAGGTGTGTGCACACACTGGGCCAAGTGGCTGAGTGGACAGCGCTCAGGGTTTGTAGTTTCTGTCTTATATTCTGTAATATTTGTTTCTGTCTCTGCCGGGGATCGAACCTGAACCGTTAGGACTAAGGCTCCAGAGCGCTGTCCACTCATTGCGTGGCCCCCTTGTGTGTGTGTATGTGAGTGTGTGTTTTAGAACAATGTATGTATATATAGACACACTAGAGGGAAAGAGTTAAGAGCTAAGAGCTAATAGCTCGATTCTGCAGGGACAAATAGTAAATACACTTACTATTGGGGCTTGCATCGAGGTCGCCCCAAGGTCGAAATACTAACATTCCTCAGAATGTAACTCTCACAACAGTTGCCTAACTTAACTAACGCCTAACTAACTTTACTAAGTAAACACCTGCATTAGGCGAAAGGAAACGTGCCTAACCCCTCCCGTCTCGCCCGGGAACCCCGGTTGTAAGTTGATAACGAAGCCAACTGATTGTATACATCTGCCACACCCTCGACTTACCGTTACTTTCATACTTTAATTAGGCACCGGGAATAATTACTGACACTTAAGGGTGAAGCTAACAGCTGGTGCCTGGAGAATAGTGAGGACGCCAGCAGCAAAGAAACGAGCTAATTTACCTAGCAGATGAGGCAAATCCTGAGGTCCCGCTAATGAATGGAGGAGCGTGACCACCATTCACTATGGAGCTGATCTGGGAGGACTGAATGTTGGTGGAGACATGTCCCAGCCCCGTCCTCCACACACTGCTATACTCCCCCAGCCCTGTCCTCCACACTGCTATACTCCCCCAGCCCCGTCCTCCACACTGCTATACTCCCCCAGCCCCGTCCTCCACACTGCTATACTCCCCCAGCCCCGTCCTCCACACTGCTATACTCCCCCAGCCCCCCGCCCTCCACACTGCTATACTCCCCCAGCCCCGTCCTCCACATTGCTATACTCACCCAGCCCCGTCCTCCACACTGCTATACTCCCCCAGCCCCGTCCTCCACACTGCTATACTCCCCCAGCCCCCCGCCCTCCACACTGCTATACTCCCCCAGCCCCGTCCTCCACATTGCTATATTCACCCAGCCCCGTCCTCCACACTGCAATACTCCCCCAGCCCCGTCCTCCACACTGCTATACTCCCCCAGCCCCGTCCTCCACATTGCTATACTCACCCAGCCCCGTCCTCCACACACTGCTATACTCCCCCAGCCCCGTCCTCCACACACTGCTATACTCCCCCCAGCCCCGTCCTCCACACACTGCTATACTCCCCCCAGCCCCGTCCTCCACACACTGCTATACTCCCCCCAGCCCCGTCCTCCACACACTGCTATACTCCCCCAGCCCCGTCCTCCACACACTGCTATACTCCCCCAGCCCCGTCCTCCACACTGCTATACTCCCCCAGCCCCGTCCTCCACACATTGCTATACTCCTCCAGCCCCGTCCTCCACATTGCTATACTCCCCCAGCCCCGTCCTCCACACACTGCTATACTCCCCCAGCCCCGTCCTCCACACACTGGTATACTCCCCCAGCCCCGTCCTCCACACACTGCTATACTCCCCCAGCCCCGTCCTCCACACACTGCTATACTCCCCCCAGCCTCGTCCTCCACACACTGCTATACTCCCCCAGCCCCGTCCTCCACACACTGCTATACTCCCCCAGCCCCGTCCTCCACACACTGCTATACTCCCCCCAGCCCCGTCCTCCACACACTGCTATACTCCCCCCAGCCCCGTCCTCCACACACTGCTATACTCCCCCAGCCCCGTCCTCCACACACTGCTATACTCCCCCAGCCCCGTCCTCCACACACTGCTATACTCCCCCATCCCCGTCCTCCACACTGCTATACTCCCCCAGCCCCGTCCTCCACACTGCTATACTCCCCCAGCCCCGTCCTCCACATTGATATACTCCCCCAGCCCCGTCCTCCACACTGCTATACTCCCCCAGCCCCGTCCTCCACATTGCTATACTCACCCAGCCCCGTCCTCCACACACTGCTATACTCCCCCAGCCCCGTCCTCCACACACTGCTATACTCCCCCCAGCCCCGTCCTCCACACACTGCTATACTCCACCAGCCCCGTCCTCCACACACTGCTATACTCCCCCAGCCCCGTCCTCCACACACTGCTATACTCCCCCAGCCCCGTCCTCCACACACTGCTATACTCCCCCAGCCCCGTCCTCCACACACTGCTATACTCCCCCAGCCCCGTCCTCCACACACTGCTATACTCCCCCCAGCCTCGTCCTCCACACACTGCTATACTCCCCAGCCCCGTCCTCCACACACTGCTATACTCCCCCAGCCCCGTCCTCCACACACTGCTATACTCCCCCAGCCCCGTCCTCCACACACTGCTATACTCCCCCCAGCCCCGTCCTCCACACACTGCTATACTCCCCCAGCCCCGTCCTCCACACACTGCTATACTCCCCCAGCCCCGTCCTCCACACACTGGTATACTCCCCCAGCCCCGTCCTCCACACACTGCTATACTCCCCCAGCCCCGTCCTCCACACAAAGCTATACTCCCCCCAGCCTCGTCCTCCACACACTGCTATACTCCCCCAGCCCCGTCCTCCACACACTGCTATACTCCCCCAGCCCCGTCCTCCACACACTGGTATACTCCCCCCAGCCCCGTCCTCCACACACTGCTATACTCTCCCCCCAGCCCCGTCCTCCACACACTGCTATACTCCCCCAGCCCCGTCCTCCACACACTGGTATACTCCCCCAGCCCCGTCCTCCACACACTGGTATACTCCCCCCAGCCCCGTCCTCCACACACTGCTATACTCTCCCCCCAGCCCCGTCCTCCACACACTGGTATACTCCCCCAGCCCCGTCCTCCACACACTGGTATACTCCCCCCAGCCCCGTCCTCCACACACTGATATACTCTCCCCCCAGCCCCGTCCTCCACACACTGGTATACTCCCCCAGCCCCGTCCTCCACACACTGCTATACTCCCCCAGCCCCGTCCTCCACACACTGCTATACTCTCCCCCCAGCCCCGTCCTCCACACACTGGTATACTCCCCCAGCCCCGTCCTCCACACACTGGTATACTCCCCCCAGCCCCGTCCTCCACACACTGCTATACTCTCCCCCCAGCCCCGTCCTCCACACACTGGTATACTCCCCCAGACCCGTCCTCCACACACTGCTATACTCCCCCAGCCCCGTCCTCCACACACTGCTATACTCCCCCAGCCCCGTCCTCCACACACTGCTATACTCCCCCAGCCCCGTCCTCCACACACTGCTATACTCCCCCCAGCCCCGTCCTCCACACACTGCTATACTCCCCCAGCCCCGTCCTCCACACACTGCTATACTCCCCCAGCCCCGTCCTCCACACACTGCTATACTCCCCCAGCCCCGTCCTCCACACACTGCTATACTCCCCCAGCCCCGTCCTCCACACACTGCTATACTCCCCCCAGCCCCGTCCTCCACACACTGCTATACTCCCCCAGCCCCGTCCTCCACACACTGCTATACTCCCCCAGCCCCGTCCTCCACACACTGCTATACTCCCCCAGCCCCGTCCTCCACACACTGCTATACTCTCCCCCCAGCCCCGTCCTCCACACACTGCTATACTCCCCCCAGCCCCGTCCTCCACACACTGCTATACTCCCCCAGCCCCGTCCTCCACACACTGCTATACTCCCCCAGCCCCGTCCTCCACACACTGCTATACTCCCCCAGCCCCGTCCTCCACACACTGCTATACTCCCCCAGCCCCGTCCTCCACACACTGCTATACTCAAGTGTGAAGTGTTACAACACTTGGTACCTGAGTATTCTTACCATCTTTCAGGCTCTAGAGTTCTCTTTTTGAGTTTAATAAAAGAACGTAAGTGATATAAAGTCGATTTCCAATTATAAGAATATGCGCCCTTAATTTAATGCGAATGTTATAAGTAGTTGATCTAATTACGTTGTCTCGTAAGTATTAAAATTAATTTTCTATTAACATTCTGATAATTCATCTGAACGAAAATATTAATTATTTTTTCATATAAATCCTATAATTAACACGAACGGCAACGTAACATTTTGTAAAGTTATTCAAGCTTAGAATGAGTAAATTATATATATATATATATATATATATATATATATATATATATATATATATATATATATATATATATATATATATATATGCTGTGTAATATGATCGAAAGGGTAAGGTTAATGATTCTAACACGAATCTTCTCAATATTTCTTACGTTTTTCTTCCCTGTCGATGGCAATTGAAAAATTAACTCTCCAAAGTTCATTTTCACGTTTTAATTTATGGTCTGACGCCTAGAAGCGTTTTGCAAGATTTCTCACATTTTCAAAGACTAATTTTTATGTACTCCATTTCATGCCTATATTTGTTTTTGGGTGAGGTGATATGACATAAATGTTTTTGGGTGAGGTGGCAGGAAACAAATCAATAGAAAAGACAGAACACGAAACTATGGGAATATAACCATGGGTATACATTTTATCTGCTTGCTTATCTGCTGGTTCGGGGTCTTGAAGTGGGTAGAATGTAATTATGTGTTAATTGGCTGTTGACTGCTCATTTTCACTTTTTGATGTGTAGTCTTTTTGATGATATTCCTAATAAATCCCAGACCATATCAGAGACATTCCTAATAAATCCCAGACCATATCAGAGACATTCCTAATAAATCCCAGACTATATCAGCGACATTCATAATAAATCCCAGACCATATCAGTGACATTCCTAATAAATCCCAGACCATATCAGCGACTTTCCTAATAAATCCCAGACCATATCAGCGACATTCCTAATAAATCCCAGACCATATCAGCGACATTCCCAATAAATCCCAGACTTACATAAATAACATAAAATAAAAAGCGAGACACCGACTCACGTCAAGCTCAAAATTATTCCTTGGTCAGCTCTCGTCATTTTGACAATTTCCTTCACACTGTTCTAGACACCAATAGAACTCCGACTTCGACACGTTGCACTGTGAGAGCTGTACGTATTCCTGGCATCTGAATGCAAACCGCAACAGCGTTCAGTCTTCAGGAAGCAGTTGGCAGTAATTATATTACCGCAAGAGACGCGTCAAACACCGCATCGGCTGCACTCTGAGTACATAAGACGGGGGTAGTAGAGAGAGCTCCTACATGTCTGGTGTCCCCTCTCTACGTGTGAATGGTAATAATGGGCAGCGTACGCAAGTGGACGCCGGCAACTTTCTCGCATGCGGCAGGCTTGTGAGTTATTTTAAATATGATGTGGTTTTTGGGGGCCGTGTTTAGCGCCCATTACACACGCACGCGCCAACGCGGCGCATGCTGAAAATAACTACCTAATGATCGTTGTTCCAACAAATGTATCTTGAGTAGTGATGTGTGTGAGAGAGAGATATAAGGGGGGCCTGATAGCTTAGTGGATAGCGCTCTGCACTCGTAATCCTAGGGTCCGGGTTCGATCCCTGGTGATGGCAGAGACAAATGGGCAAAGTTTCTTTCACCCTGATGCTCCTGTTACCTAGAAGGAAATAGGGACCTGAGAGTTACACAGCTGTTAAGGGCTGCTTCCTGTGTGTGTGTGTGTGTGTGTGTGTGTGTGTGTGTGTGTGTGTGTGTGTGTGTGTGTGTGTGTGT
>NC_091164.1:10423054-10498054 GCF_040958095.1 Procambarus clarkii
TGTGTGTGTAGGTGTGTGTGTAGGTGTGTGTGTAGGTGTGTGTGTGTGTGTGTGTGTGTGTGTGTGTGTGTGTGTGTGTGTGTGTGTGTGTGTGTGTGTGTGTGTGTGTGTGTGTGTGTATGTGTGTGTGTGTGTGTGTGTGTGTGTGTGTGCTCATCTATTTGTGCACGCGGGGGTTGAGCCCTGGCTATTTGGTCCCGCCTTTGGTCCTGTGTGTGTGTACTCACCTATTTGTGCTTGCAGGATCGAGCATTGGCTCTTGGATCCCGCCTTTCGAGCCATCGGTTGTTTACAGCAATGACTCCTATCCCATTTCCCTTTCATATCTAGTTTTAAAATTATGAATAGAGTTTGCTTCCACAACCTGTTCCTTAAGTGCATTCATTTTTTCCACTACTCTCACGCTAAAAGAATACTTCCTAGCATCTCTGTGACTCATCTGAGTTTCCAGCTTCCACCCATGTCCCCTCGTTCTGTTACTATTACGTGTGAACATTTCATCTATTTCCACTTTGTCAATTCCCCTGAGTATTTTATATGTTCCTATCATATCCCCTCTCTTCCTTCTTTTTTCTAGTGTCGTAGGATTCAGTTCCTTCAGGCGCTCTTCATATCCCATCCCTCGTAACTCTGGGACAAACCTCGTCGCAAACTTTTGAACCTTTTCCAGTTTCCTTATGTGTTTCTTCAGATGGGGACTCCATGACGGCACGGCGTACTCTAAGACTGGTCTCACGCAGGCAGTTTTTTTTTTATTATTATTATTATTTTCTACCACAGACGTGGCCACACATTTACAATGCTAACCAGCATATATACATTTTCTTCTGTCCTCCATGGACAGGGTTAGAGAAGTGTTAAACATATAGTTCAAGGGTTTATTGAACACTCATGTAAAGCGCCCTAAAAGCCTCCTCACTTAGGTTTCTGAATAAAATTATAACTTTCGCCAGTGTCGAGTACGCTGCTGTCGTTATCCTATTTATATGCACCTCAGGAGTTAAATAGGGTGTTACGTCCACTTCCAGGCTTCTTTCTCGAATCGTTACATGTAGGCAGTTCCCCTTAATTGCGTACTGTCCCTTTGGTCACCTATCACCTGATCAGATTTACATTACTTTACATTTACTAGTGTTGAACTCCAGTAGCCATTTCTCTATCTCTGCAATCTTTCCAGGTCCTCTTGGAGGATCCTACAATCTTCATCTGTCACAACTCTTCTCATTAATTTTGCGTAATCCGCGAACATTGACATGTAGGATTCCACTCCTGTAAACATATCATTTAAATAGAAAGAGGATTGGTCCCAGCACCGATCCTTGAGGTACTCCATTCGTTACTGTTCGCTAGTCCGACTTCTCGCCCCTTACCATTACTCTCTGGCTCCTTCCTGTTAGGTAGTTCCTTACCCATGCTAGGGCCTTTCCTCTTACTCATGCCTGCCTCTCAAGTTTGTATAGCAGTCTCATGTGCGGTACTGTGTCAAAGGCCTTCTGGCAGTCTAGAAATATGCAGTCTGCCCAGCCTTCTCTGTACTGCCTTATCCTTGTTATTTTATCATAGAATTCCAAAAGGTTTGTTAGGCATGATTTCCCTGTCCAGAACCCATGTTGGCGTTTGTTTACAAACCCAATGCTCTCCAGGTGTGCAACAAGTCTTAGCCTAATTATTCTTTCAATTATTTTTCAGGGTGTGTGTGTGTGTGTGTAATCACCTAGTTTTACTCACCTAGTTGTGCTTGCGGGGCTTGAGCTCTGGCTCTTTGGTCCCGCCTCTCAACCGTCAATCAACAGGTGTACAGGTTCCTGAGCCTATTGGGCTCTATCATATCTACACTTGAAACTGTGTATGTGTATGTGTATGTGTGTATGTGTGTGTGTGTGTGTGTGTGTGTGTGTGTGTGTGTGTGTGTGTGTGTGAGAGAGAGAGAGAGAGAGAGAGAGAGAGAGAGAGAGAGAGAGAGAGAGAGAGAGAGAGAGAGAGAGAGAGAGAGAGGTGTGGTGGTTTTTCAGGGGAGAGAGGGGGAGGTGCAGGAGCGTGAGGGGATAACCAGGGGAATAGCATTGCAGTGAAGGGGGTGAGGGGGTGGGGAGTGGAAGGAGAGCATTCTTCCCCCCCCCCCCCAGGAACGGGATCTTGCATAATGACAACCACAATTCAGTGACCTCAACCATCTTGCATACAATGTTGCTACCAACAATATTTCCTGTCCACTCTCACTAAATCTTTTCCTGACAGAATGTATATATGAAAAGCTTGAATTTGCATTTATTTATAATAAAACATAACGATAAATTTTGTTTTGTACTTAAAACAAACAAGTTCATGTATGCCATTATTGCTTGTGCTTCAGTGCATAAGTACTATCTAAGACAACCATTTCGATATTACGACCATTCTAGCATGCACGACTACCCCAGCTCGGCCACTTTTATAGACCACCAGCTCTGGGATTCATGATGGCTCGCTCGCTTGGATGACCAATTCGATCATGTTTTACAAAAAAATTATTTTTATTTTATATTTGTCTTGTATTTGTACTGTATCCAACGAGAGCATATATGTGTGTGTGTGTGTGTGTGTGTATGTGTGTGTGTATGTGTGTGTGTGTGTGTGTGTGTGTGTGTGTGTGTGTGTGTGTGTGTACACAATTTTTGGAAAGCTTTCGAAAATGTTCTTCACAAAAGATTGTTGTTAAGAGTAAAGACGCGCGATGTAGACGCATTGTATGCTAAGACATGTGAATTGACGATTCATCACGACGAGGAGTCATCAAGCACTGACGCATCCAATAACGAAACCTGTCCATCCTTCAACAATCACGACGACCCTGCATTAATTAAACAGTTTATGCGCTCGAAGCACTACAAGATTGTTTATAACCATAATAACTTTGGGTTGTGAACTTTCGAAGCTCGTAAACTGTTTAACAATTGTAAACCAGAGCACCCCCCCACCCCACCCCACCCCATGATTAAGGAAAGATATACAGGTTTCGTAAGTGGTTGTGTTAATGCTGGCCCCGCATGACACAGGCAACGAGGAGTCCTTAACGGAGACGTATCAGAGTGGCTGGGCACGCGGGGAGGCGTACCGCAGGGGTCAGTTTTGGGACCGGTTCTTTTGTTCATTTACATAAATGACATGGAAAACGTTGTATGTTTTACAATATGAATGTTTGCCCATGACACTGAACTAGGGAGCAAGGTCACAACAGCACTCGAGCCTCTGAGGTTACAACCAGACCTAAACAAATTAGTATATTTGGGTAAACACGATCTATTCTAACGATTTTTACATCACAATGGTGGAGCTATCGACCAAATTTCGGTGCTTTAATGAAATTAAAAACACTGTAATATTGACGTATTCGGACAAAGAAGCATCAGCTTCGATGCCTGGTTAGTTCGCATTAGCTTAGGCACAAACGTTAACAATTTGTCGGGTTGTGAAATCTGGATAAATAAGGTTCAGTGTCTAGTATCACTTGATAAGCTGATCAAGTGATTTAATATCACTATATAACTACTAAATTAATCCGAGTGCTTTCGTGAGTCAACACATTCAAGGAATTCTATATTCCTTGAAAATGTGTTGAATCACGAAGGTGCTTGGATTAATTTCGTTTCTTTTTTCTTGTGTCGATACTTACGCATAACTGAATCACGTGTTTTTGTGATTATTCTTGTATAACTTAACATATATCAGGAATAAAAGTGAGCACACAAGCTCAACACCAGAGCTAGGATTATTGTTTTGCAGTTATTGTGCAAATCGCCTCTCAACTAACAGGTCGCGTTTTGAACGTTACGGTAACCAACGTTGCAATGAAATTCCCCGGCTGAGTCACGTTATTGGAACCGCTCAAATTTTTCCCATTTATGGACGAAGATAAGGAGTTGATTTTAATGGTAAATTTAATTTATCCAATCACAGAGAACAGTTTTTTATTAATTTTAACACTGGACGGGGAGTTTTAAGGTGTTGCTAATATTTTATTAATAATACTATGAAAAGAAACTGCTAACAAACATCTACGTTTTCTATCCATCGGACTCGATGTTAGGTTGGTACGTCTCTGATTAGCGTAATAGGTTGGATTTTTGACGGAGTGACAAAACAAAGAGAACGGCCTGTTACACACACAAATCACAATTGCGTGATGCATCAAATGAACAAATCCACAAGGGCCGTGACGAGGATTCGAACCTGCGTCCGAGAGCATCCCAGACGCTGCCTTAATCGACTGAGCTACAACATGACATGGTTAGTGCCTCGAAGAGGCTGCAGGATCCAGTAAGTTCAGTAGAACTTAGGTTTCAACTCCTTTTACCATGTCGTAGCTCAGCCGATTAAGGCAGCGTCGGGGATGCTCTCGGACGCAGGTTCGAATCCTCGTCACGGCCCTTGTGGATTTGTTCAGAACGGCCTGTACTAAAAGCCATTATAAATTTGAGTTAGAAAAACGTTAAAAATATAATCCCGTTAAAGATTACTTTTAAAACTATCGGTGCACGGTAAGACGAATCATTCAAGTCCGACGAAGCGAAATACTGCCTTTAACCGAGTGGAAAACCAATTGAATAGCTTAGAGACATTCCTTTTTATACTGCCAACACGTTTAAAATGGAGGCAGGGCACAATATATTCTTCAACTCCGCCTTTATCCTTCCCTTAATATACAGCTTCGTTAGATCTTTAGTGTCTCTTGCTGTTTAGCTTTGTATATCTGAATAATATATAAATTAAAGCACGGAGTACGGTAGCCCATCATTTGTATGCATGGCCATTCAGGCCTGCATGGCATCCGTCTAGGATAACGACTTTGGTAGCACAACAGTAGTGACATGCATAAACGCCATTCCAAGACGATAAATTGCGTAGTGCGACTATTCTGCGATGTAAGGCGGATATTTAGATCCAAATAACGCAACAGCCCAGTGGATTGTACAGCCAACATGGTTTGGTCAACTGCTGCCTTATGTGTCTAGTAAGATAGCTGGGTCACATGATACGACTACTTGGGTGGCTGGTCAGGAGATTTCGGTGCTTTCCTGCAATGCTGCAGTTTTAACGGACCTATTGATCCATGACTTGTGGAGTGCGGCGTCGGGTGTGTGTGTGTGTGTGTGTGTGTGTGTGTGTGTGTGTGTGTGTGTGTGTGTGTGTGTGTGTGTGTATGTGTGTGTGTGTGTGTGTGTGTGTGTGTGTGTGTGTGTGTGTGTGTGTGTGTGTGTGTGTGTGTGTGTGTGTGTATGTAACTTATGCAAACCATGTACGATGCCCCATCGTCCGAAGACTATTTGATATTTGCTTATTATATTTCCAGGTAGAGTATCCTCCGTGTCCTGCAGAATCAGTCGACCATCGCCGGAGCTTGTATCGACAAGTAAAACATTCGTACCACCATGACTTAACAAGAGGCCCCTCATAATTCCTTAACACACACACACATCTACAGTTATGGAGCCCAGTATGCTTGGTGTCTGCGTGCACACACACACACACACACACACACATCTACAGTTATGGAGCCCAGTATGCTTGGTGTCTGCGTGCACACACACACACACACACACCCTGATGAAGATAATCGGGCACAGTAGCCTTCTGCTTGGTGTTGGGCTTAAGACCTACCAACCCTGCTAGGGGGATACTAAGAATACTACAATAACTTACTGAACAACCACCAAGAATAATGTAGACGTGAACATAAAACAGATATATATATATATATATATATATATATATATATATGCTGTGACAGATATATATATATATATATATATATATATATATATATATATATATATATATATATATATATATATATAATATGTGCAGAATAACCACATGTGAAAAATAGAAAATGCTTAACGCGTTTTCGGCTAATTCACCTTCATCAGAGCAAAGTAGAATCCATTCAATGATTCAAAGAATCATAGTAGAATCCATCCTATGATTCAAAGAATCATAGTAGAATCCATCCTATGATTCTAATTTGCTCTGATGAAGGCGAATTAGCCGAAAACGCGTTAAGCATTTTCTATTTTTCACATGTGGTTATTCTGCACATATTATATATACATATATATATATATATATATATATATATATATATATATATATATATATATATATATATATATATATATAATGCAAACACTACACTATTATCAAATGGATGTATACCCCAAGAGTGCAACATAATCGACTCTGCGTTTGAAAATAAACATATTTATGATTCAGTTTATGCAATTATATGTTTGATAAGGATAGTCATCAGCCGAGAGGTCCGCTGGTCAACCATGACCAGAATATATCGAGTCAAACTTAAGACTAACTTCCGCAGCAATGCCATAAATAAACCCCAGGCAGCCAACCGGCGCGGCATAAAGACCAAACTGATTCACAATGTTGTTGTTGTTAAAGATTCGCTACCTGGAACAAAAAGTTCCAAGTAACACGGGCTATGGTGAGCCCGTAGATAGTTATATTCACAAGTCTCCAGCCACATGGGGAAGATAACCTCATCTCACACGGTGTGTGCCTGCAGCCACTCCAGAGTCCTGCATGGCTCGAATATTAAACAGTTTATTCCAACCTTCTGACCAGTAAGTGGGCAGCTGCACCCCCATGCTGTGACATGACATGGCATTTCACCCATAAGCCGTGAAATCTAAGTTCTCCGTAACTCTATTCGTCAATCTTTATGTCTGATTGATGGGGTTAGGCATCGCAATGATTCACACACACGCACTCTCTGGCCTTGGGAGCGGAGGAGGCCTGACAATAACACGGGGAAGGTCCTAAAGCATAAAGATGTGTGACGACTAGTACCATTACCTTGAGGCTACCTTGAGGTGCTTCCGGGGCTCAGCGTCCCCGCGGCCCGGTCGTCGACCAGGCCTCCTGGTTGCTGGACTGATCAACCAGGCTGTTAGACGCGGCTGCTCGCAGCCTGACGTATGAGTCACAGCCTGGTTGATCAGGTATCATTGTACCATTGTCAACACTTGTGACCTGAACTAGCAGCCGCTGTGTATAAGTCAATACGCCTACTCCTGTTTCCTTTACTGATCTTAAAGCGGGAAAATAATAAACATTAGAACATAAAACAAAAGAATATTGGAAACTGCAGATCTATTGGTCCACTCGAGACAGCTTCTATTTACATACACCCAAGCTCATCTATCTCTATCTGCAAGAGAGAATGTTCGTCTATCCAAGGGTGAAGGCCAGATGCTTGGGGCTAGTCTCGCTCAACTTTCCAATATAAAACATGGTTTGTGTCACAGGCTGATCGGGATCGGTGCATGTGACACCGCCGCCCACCAGCCTGCTTAGATAATGCTTATAGTAACCATACTGACTATTGTACATATTGACGTAAAGAACAATTAGAAAGAAGAATTTAGTACTGTTGAATTTGGACAAACCAGAAAAGTTTTTGTATTCATGTTGCTAAGAAAACCCTAACCTAATTATCCTAGACCTTTCTGAGCCTTAATAAAGTACATATATGTACGCTATTCTAGGCCTAGGAATATTGGCTTCGTTTTGAGCCTTATTTTGTCCCGACTGTTAACAAAGTGAACAATACCAAACACTACTATCTAATTGCCCAGTACGTCAATATACGCACGATGGTCCGCATGTTGACCAGACCACACACTAGAAAGTGAAGAGACGACGACGTTTCGGTCCGTCCTGGACCATTTATCAAGTCGATTGTGTGAGACAATCAAGTCGACACAAACAACTTGATAGTGATCCAAGACGGACCGAAACGTCGTCGTCTCTTCACTTTCTAGTGTGTGGTCTGGTCAATAATTTTCAGCCACGTTATTGTGACTCCTCATCTGCATATGGCTCACATAGTTACAAAACGTACTATGTAAACAAGAGGACAGGTTGCCCCCCCCCCTTTAATCAAGGCATCCATACCCCCCCCCTCCCCTCCCCTCCCCTCCCCCCCCCCTCCCTCCCCTCCCCTCCCCCCCCCCCCAAGGCGATATTCATGAAGTGTGAACAAGAATCTGGGGTTGTACTTGCCGTAGTTTGTTATGCTTACTCCCGCAGTTTATTTGCCCACTTTCATTGTTTACTCGAAAACTATGAACGTGAATTCGAGTTACAGTATTACAGTTTTTTTGAGACATGAACACACACACACACACACACACACACACACACACACACACACACACACACACACACACACACACACACACACACACACACACAGAGAGAGAGAGAGAGAGAGAGAGAGAGAGAGAGAGAGAGAGAGAGAGAGAGAGAGAGAGAGAGAGAGAGAGAGAGAGAGAGAGAGAGAGAGAGAGAGAGAGACAGAGAGAGAGAGAGAGAGAGAGAGAGAGAGAGAGAGAGAGAGAGAGAGAGAGAGAGAGAGAGAGGAAGGAGAAATCAGGAGAAGAGACGGGGGAAGATGAGGGGAGAGGAAGAAATTCGGGTATAACGCAGAGGGAAAGGGGATGAGGGAAACCGGGCAAAGGCAATAATTTCAAAGACTCACAGGCGACACAGTAATGGACTAAACGAACCCGAAACATATTTCCTTAAATATCAAAATCGCTTTCCGGCACGATAAATTATTTAGTCTAAAAGCTGTGTAAAACGTGTATTACTCTACAGAGCTACAATGAGGAACTCTTGAGATCATTTCAATATTTCATATGGCTCTGTAAACTTGAGAAGCTAAACTAAGGTAAGAGACTATTAGCAAAAGTTTTCTTTACACAAATGAGAAAAGTTTGACTTTTGAGGTGCGTGAGGCTGGCATGTGAGGCAACCAGGTCATTGTACCTCTTATTAAAGAGCTCTTCCCGCTCTTATTAAAGGAGTTTGTTTTTAGACAAGTAGCAGATTCAAGTTAATTCTGTCACTCCTTCACTTTTGTATTCGTCATCTTTTGCGTCAACGAAGCAAGTGGCTGGAGATCAGGGGCCAGATTCACGAAAGCACTTATGCAAACACTTACGAACCTGTACATCTTTTCTCAATCTTTGTTGACTTTATTTCCAAATATTAAACAGTTAATAAGTTTCGAAGCACCAGGAGGCTATTTATAACAATAACAATAGTTGAATGGGAAGTTTTCATGCTTGTAAACTGTTTAATAAATGTAACCAAAGCCGTCAAAGATTGAGGAAAGATGTACACGTTCGTAAGTACTTGCGTAAGTGCTTTCGTGAACCTGGCCCCAGCACAGTGGCTGGAGGGGTGCTGCGTGGCCTAAACAACCACAACACGCATTCAACTCTACAACTCTACCCACTTAAAAAAAAAAATGGCCAATGATAAAGACGAATGACTGAGATATCGAGTAATGCCTAGTGTTCGGAGAACATCGTGTAGGGTAAACTCATGCTCCAGAAAATAAACATAACAAATGGGCATCATGTTGAGAAAACAGTGCTCTTAAATTGTCCACAATCCTGAGTAACTCGTCTTGGCAGACAAACTGACAAGTCAATCCACTTCGTCTTATCCCCCAAGACGTGTCATTTCCACGAAAACTGACCATAAACCATCCAAAATGGAGTGATCGGAAAAATGACTGATGCGTTAGGTTGCTGAGAATACGTCGTGCGATAGTACCCGCGGCCGCCACTACAGCGCTGTGCTCACCTTCACAATACATCATTCTTACAAATTAATGTCTTTAGTGACAATTTTGGCGCAGACTTGCCCACACCGCAGGGACAGCGCGTCGTCATTTAGCAGCCATAAGTCAAAAGCTAATGAGCCATAAGTCAGGTGATATACTGAGACGGTGCCGGTATCATTTGTGACGATGGATCTCTGGGAATTACTGCCATGAAGGCTGCCAGGTGGTGTGATGGGGCCGCTAATGAGCCCTCACCGGTGATTACCTCATGTACATGACGGAGGCGACGCCGACCGCGGGAGTTATACGCATCATCACTTATAAACAACGCGGAGAAACAAAACAAAACCTGTTTATTATTACATGGGAGAGAGGAAGGAGATGCTCTAGAAAACAAGGCATTAAGCTGCCCTGTCTTAGCTACCCCAGGGTACAAGACACGTACACAAGTTATTACAGAATACAAGGAGGGTACACAAGTCACTACAGAATACAAGACACAAGACACTACAGAATACAAGGAGAGTACACAAGTCACTACATAATACAAGGAGGGAACACAAGTCACTACATAATACAAGGAGAGTACACAAGTCACTACATAATACAAGGAGGGTACACAAGTCACTACAGAATACAAGACAGGTACACAAGTCACTACATAATACAAGGAGGGAACACAAGTCACTACATAATACAAGGAGGGAACACAATACACTACATAATACAAGGAGGGTACACAAGTCACTACATAATACAAGGAGGGTACACAAGACACTACAGAATACAAGGAGGGTACACAAGACACTACAGAATACAAGGAGGGTACACAAGACACTACAGAATACAAGGAGGGTACACAAGTCACTACATAATACAAGGAGGGTACACAAGACACTACAGAATACAAGGAGGGTACACAAGTCACTACATAATACAAGGAGGGTACACAAGACACTACAGAATACAAGGAGGGTACACAAGACACTACAGAATACAAGGAGGGTACACAAGACACTACAGAATACAAGGAGGGTACACAAGTCACTACATAATACAAGGAGGGTACACAAGACACTACAGAATACAAGGAGGGTACACAAGACACTACATAATACAAGGAGGGTACACAAGTCACTACATAATACAAGACAGGTACACAAGACACTACAGAATACAAGGAGGGTACACAAGTCACTACATAATACAAGGAGGGTACACAAGACACTACAGAATACAAGGAGGGTACACAAGACACTACATAATACAAGACAGGTACAAAAGACACTACAGAATACAAGGAGGGAATACAAGACACTACAGAATACAAGGAGGGTACACAAGTCACTACATAATACAAGACAGGTACACAAGACACTACAGAATACAAGGAGGGTACACAAGTCACTACATAATACAAGGAGGGTACACAAGACACTACAGAATACAAGGAGGGTACACAAGACACTACATAATACAAGACAGGTACAAAAGACACTACAGAATACAAGGAGGGAATACAAGACACTACAGAATACAAGGAGGGTACACAAGACACTACATAATACAAGACAGGTACACAAGACACTACAGAATACAAGGAGGGTACACAAGTCACTACATAATACAAGACAGGTACACAAGACACTACATAATACAAGACAGGTACACAAGTCACTACAGAATACAAGGAGGGTACACAAGTCACTACATAATACAAGACAGGTACACAAGACACTACATAATACAAGACAGGTACACAAGACACTACAGAATACAAGGAGGGTACACAAGACACTACATAATACAAGAAGGGTAAACAAGCCACTACAGAATACAAGACACAAGTTATTACACAGTACAAAGAACTTGTTATCACTTGAACTTAGCAAAAGGAAGTGAACATCAACAATCACATTCCACAAAGGATAATGTTTCACAACCATCAATATACACCATTTCCAAAATCTTTAATAAAGTTAATATAAAATTTAAATTGATTACTATATTTTGTAAAATATACTGATTTGCTTTAAAAGATTTCGAGGGAAGGAAATAAGCTGCAGTATGTTAAATTCATAGAGAAAATTAATACGAATTGCACTAGTTACTTAGCAGTGATGACGACTGATCCCAACCACAGCCTCAAACAGGTTAACAGAAGTCAAGAGCAGATTGGATTAGGAATAAGGGTGAAAGAGACCTTCTGATTAAGACGTTTTTATGCCTTCTCTAATGCCTTTACTCCACCGCTCACAGGACGAGTATGGGGTGCACAATAAACTACCGCTCACAGGACGAGTATGGGGTGCACAATAAACTACCGCTCACAGGGAGAGTATGGGGTGCACAACAAACTACCGCTCCCAGGACGAGTATGGGGTGCACAATAAACTACTGCTCCCAGGGCGAGTATGGGGTGCACAACTATCGCTCACAGGACGAGTATGGGGTGCACAACAAACTACCGCTCACAGGACGAGTATGGGGTGCACAATAAACTACTGCTCCCAGGGCGAGTATGGGGTGCACAACTATCGCTCACAGGACGAGTATGGGGTGCACAACAAACTACCGCTCCCAGGACGAGTATGGGGTGCACAACAAACTACCGCTCCCAGGACGAGTATGGGGTGCACAATAAACTACCGCTCCCAGGACGAGTATGGGGTGCACAACAAACTACCGCTCACAGGACGAGTATGGGGTGCACAACAAACTACCGCTCCCAGGACGAGTATGGGGTTATCTTGAGGTTATCTTGAGATGATTTCGGGGCTTTTAGTGTCCCCGCGGCCCGGTCCTCGACCAGGCCTCCACCCCCAGGAAGCAGCCCGTGACAGCTGACTAACACCCAGGTACCTATTTACTGCTAGGTAACAGGGGCATAGGGTGAAAGAAACTTGGCCCATTTGTTTCTGCCTCGTGCGGGAATCGAACCCGCGCCGCAGAATTACGAGTCCTGCGCGCTATCCACCAGGCTACGAGGCCCCCACGAGCACCCCACACACAATAAACAATAAACACAATAAACACAATAAACTACCGCTCCCAGGACGAGTATGGGGTGCACAATAAACTACTGCTCACAGGACGAGTATGGGGTGCACAACAAACTACCGCTCACAGGACGAGTATGGGGTGCACAACAAACTACCGCTCACAGGACGAGTATGGGGTGCACAACAAACTACCGCTCACAGGACGAGTATGGGGTGCACAACAAACTACCGCTAACAGGACGAGTATGGGGTGCACAATAAACTACAGCTCACAGGACTAGTATGGGGTGCACAACAAACTACCGCTCCCAGGACGAGTATGGGGTGCACAATAAACTACCGCTCCCAGGACGAGTATGGGGTGCACAATAAACTACTGCTCACAGGACGAGTATGGGGTGCACAACAAACTACCGCTCACAGGACGAGTATGGGGTGCACAACAAACTACCGCTCACAGGACGAGTATGGGGTGCACAACAAACTACCGCTCCCAGGACGAGTATGGGGTGCACAATAAACTACCGCTCCCAGGACGAGTATGGGGTGCACAATAAACTACTGCTCACAGGACGAGTATGGGGTGCACAACAAACTACCGCTCACAGGACGAGTATGGGGTGCACAACAAACTACCGCTCACAGGACGAGTATGGGGTGCACAACAAACTACCGCTCACAGGACGAGTATGGGGTGCACAACAAACTACCGCTCCCAGGACGAGTATGGGGTGCACAATAAACTACCGCTCCCAGGACGAGTATGGGGTGCACAATAAACTACTGCTCACAGGACGAGTATGGGGTGCACAACAAACTACCGCTCACAGGACGAGTATGGGGTGCACAACAAACTACCGCTCACAGGACGAGTATGGGGTGCACAACAAACTACCGCTCACAGGACGAGTATGGGGTGCACAACAAACTACCGCTCACAGGACGAGTATGGGGTGCACAATAAACTACCGCTCACAGGGCGAGTATGGGGTGCACAACTATCGCTCACAGGACGAGTATGGGGTGCACAACAAACTACCGCTCACAGGACGAGTATGGGGTGCACAATAAACTACCGCTCACAGGACGAGTATGGGGTGCACAACAAACTACCGCTCACAGGACGAGTATGGGGTGCACAACAAACTACCGCTCACAGGACTAGTATGGGGTGCACAATAAACTACCGCTCACAGGACGAGTATAGGGTGCACAACAAACTACCGCTCACAGGACGAGTATGGGGTGCACAATAAACTACTGCTCACAGGACGAGTATGGGGTGCACAACAAACTACCGCTCACAGGACGAGTATTGGGTGCACAACAAACTACCGCTCACAGGACGAGTATGGGGTGCACAATAAACTACCGCTCACAGGACGAGTATGGGGTGCACAACAAACTACCGCTCACAGGACGAGTATGGGGTGCACAACAAACTACCGCTCACAGGACTAGTATGGGGTGCACAATAAACTACCGCTCACAGGACGAGTATAGGGTGCACAATAAACTACCGCTCACAGGACGAGTATGGGGTGCAGAACAAACTACCGCTCACAGGACGAGTATGGGGTGCACAACAAACTACCGCTCACAGGACGAGTATGGGGTGCACAATAAACTACCGCTCACAGGACGAGTATGGGGTGCACAACAAACTACCGCTCACAGGACGAGTATGGGGTGCACAACAAACTACCGCTCACAGGACGAGTATGGGGTGCACAACAAACTACCGCTCACAGGACGAGTATGGGGTGCACAATAAACTACCGCTCACAGGACGAGTATGGGGTGCACAATAAACTACCGCTCACAGGACGAGTATGGGGTGCACAATAAACTACCGCTCACAGGACGAGTATGGGATGCACAACAAACTACCGCTCACAGGACGAGTATGGGGTGCACAACAAACTACCGCTCACAGGACGAGTATGGGGTGCACAACAAACTACCGCTCACAGGACGAGTATGGGGTGCACAACAAACTACCGCTCACAGGACTAGTATGGGGTGCACAACAAACTACCGCTCACAGGACGAGTATGGGGTGCACAACAAACTACCGCTCACAGGACGAGTATGGGGTGCACAATAAACTACCGCTCACAGGACGAGTATGGGGTGCACAACAAACTACCGCTCACAGGACGAGTATGGGGTGCACAACAAACTACCGCTCACAGGACGAGTATGGGGTGCACAACAAACTACCGCTCACAGGACGAGTATGGGGTGCACAACAAACTACCGCTCACAGGACGAGTATGGGGTGCACAAATGGTAGCCTGAAGGAAGGCGCAAACCATCAGTCTTTTGTCGGGAGGAAACGGGCGTTAAAATAACAGTTCACGTGGACAACACTATTTTATACGGCCCAGTATTGTTTACCACAAACCTGATGCGAGGTGGAAATTGTTCTTAAATTGAATTACAATTTATGGGAGTACAGCCACAACAGGAAACCAGGGTACAGTAGAGAGTGGTGGACGGCTTCCGCGATATCAGCAGTTGTGTCTGCTTCCTCGACCCCCATATATCAGCAGCAGTGTCTGCTTCCTCGACCCCCATATATCAGCAGCAGTGTCTGCTTCCTCGACCCCCATATATCAGCAGCAGTGTCTGCTTCCGCGACCCCCATATATGAGCAGCAGTGTCTGCTTCCGCGATCTCCATATATCAGCAGCAGTGTCTGCTTCCTCGACCCCCATATATCAGCAGCAGTGTCTGCTTCCGTGACCCCCATATATCAGCAGCAGTGTCTGCTTCCGCGACCCCCATATATGAGCAGCAGTGTCTGCTTCCGCGACCCCCATATATGAGCAGCAGTGTCTGCTTCCGTGACCCCCATATATGAGCAGCAGTGTCTGCTTCCGCGATCTCCATATATCAGCAGCAGTGTCTGCTTCCTCGACCCCCATATATCAGCAGCAGTGTCTGCTTCCGTGACCCCCATATATGAGCAGCAGTGTCTGCTTCCTCGACCCCCATATATCAGCAGCAGTGTCTGCTTCCGTGACCCCCATATATCAGCAGCAGTGTCTGCTTCCGTGACCCCCATATATGAGCAGCAGTGTCTGCTTCCGTGACCCCCATATATGAGCAGCAGTGTCTGCTTCCGCGACCCCCATATATGAGCAGCAGTGTCTGCTTCCGCGACCCCCATATATCAGCAGCAGTGTCTGCTTCCGCGACCCCCATATATGAGCAGCAGTGTCTGCTTCCGTGACCCCCATATATGAGCAGCAGTGTCTGCTTCCGTGACCCCCATATATGAGCAGCAGTGTCTGCTTCCGCGACCCCCATATATCAGCAGCAGTCTCTGCTTCCGTGACCCCCATATCAGCAGCAGTCTCTGCTTCCGCGACCCCCATATCAGCAGCAGTCTCTGCTTCCGTGACCCCCATATCAGCAGCAGTCTCTCTGCTTCCGCGACCCCCATATATCAGCAGCAGTCTCTGCTTCCGCGACCCCCATATCAGCAGCAGTCTCTGCTTCCGCGACCCCCATATCAGCAGCAGTCTCTCTGCTTCCGCGACCCCCATATCAGCAGCAGTGTCTGCTTCCGCGACCCCCATATCAGCAGCAGTCTCTCTGCTTCCGCGACCCCCATATCAGCAGCAGTCTCTGCTTCCGCGACCCCCATATCAGCAGCAGTCTCTGCTTCCGCGACCCCCATATCAGCGACAGAGCCTCGGCTTCCGCAACCTCTGAACAAATGCAGAAAGCAATATTAATTATTATTAGACGCGTAACGAGCTCTCTAAGTGTTAAAGTCACTGAAAGCAATGCCAGGCGTATATGAGCCAGCTGGCCTGTGTCCGGCCATATGAGCCAGCTGGCCTGTGTCCGGCCATATGAGCCAGCTGGCCTGTGTCCGGCCATATGAGCCAGCTGGCCTGTGTCCGGCCATATGAGGCAGCTGGCCTGTGTCCGGCCATATGAGCCAGCTGGCCTGTGTCCGGCCATATGAGGCAGCTGGCCTGTGTCCGGCCATATGAGCCAGCTGGCCTGTGTCCGGCCATATGAGGCAGCTGGCCTGTGTCCGGCCATATGAGCCAGCTGGCCTGTGTCCGGCCATCCGTCCGCTCTCATAAACCTCCCTCTTCAAGTTTTTACTCGTGTGCAAAATGGACATGTAAGTCGCAGCCAAATTTTCACGTTACAGTTACCGTGGGATGGTCACCGAAAATTGCCAAGCTACAACATATTTATTCTTAAGTTATTTTGGGAAAAAACAGTGTAGAGGGTTTCGTCTTGCGGCGTTTCGTGAAGACAAATAATATAGACGAGCGGACAACAGCACATTAAGCGTGAGAAATAAGAGAAAATTACAACGCCATTGCTCTCCACTCTCTTGATAATAACAGTGACTAGGGTAGGTAACTGGAGCGCTTGCCTCGTGTTGTCACCTCCGCCTCCGACAACGGTACTCCGACATTATAACGTCACCTGTACCAGTCATCCATGTCACTCATATCTGTGTAAATCATCGGACTAATATATTATGAAATGGCTAACTCCTGTACTATCCACAGATCACCAGTATCAGCTCTTGATACTGGTAATGGCTCAAAAGGGCCACCACTTACGGGCTATTCATGCCCGTGCCACCTTTTGGGTGGCTTAATCTTCATCAATCATCAATCCTGTACTATACGACGACTATTCTACCGGCGGTTGAGGTTGCCACCAATCATCGGTTTACTGTGTGATAACATCGCTTATGGTCGCATCAATCAGCTCTTCCCAATGCGTCAGTCATCAGTGCATTGATCACTCAAACCCTCAATCATAACAGCCGTGTATGCACAAATAAGAAAATTTTTCAATAATCCAAC
Organism: Procambarus clarkii; assembly: GCF_040958095.1. Classification (NCBI taxonomy): domain Eukaryota; kingdom Metazoa; phylum Arthropoda; class Malacostraca; order Decapoda; family Cambaridae; genus Procambarus; species Procambarus clarkii. Next base: position 10,440,535 of record NC_091164.1, read on the forward strand.
ACACGAAGACTAGAGTGAAGTGAGTTACAGCCCATAAATGCACTCAATTGCTATTGTTATCCTGCGTTCAATCTTATCAATTACCATAACTGCGTTTTAGACTAAACAAAACAAAAGACAGCGGGAGGCGCTACAAGAGACTGTCAATTTCGGCACTGTTTACCTTATGTCTAGAGTCCCTGTTTTCTTTTCCTTGGCTTATATGCCTTTACTTGTCACCAGTGAACCCAATATTTTCTTCAATATTCAGGTCATTTGTGAAGTCTGTTTAAGTCCTCCTCCAAAAAAGTGTGAATCGTCTTCAGAGTCGTTTATTTCAGTGTATTTGCCAAATTTACTAACGTTGCTATTCACTCCTGTATTTAAGTCATTTTTACATGTTAACAATATATACACACTTGGAAATAGGGGGTTGATTTATGGAACAAATTACCGGGTACCAATTAATAGCTGCCTGATCACTTTATTGTTTCGTAGGTTAGATATATATATATATATATATATATATATATATATATATATATATATATATATATATATATATATATATATATATATATATATATATATATATATATATATGTCGTACCTAGTAGCCAGAACTCACTTCTCAGCCTACTATTCAAGGCCCGATTTGCCTAATAAGCCAAGTTTTCCTGAATTAATATATTTACTATAATTTTTTTCTTATGAAATGATAAAGCAACCCTTTTCTCTATGTATGAGGTCAATTTTTTTTTATTGGAGTTAAAATTAACGTAGATATATGACCGAACCTAACCAACCCTACTTAACCTAACCTAACCTATATTTATAGGTAAGGTTAGGTTAGGTAGCCAAAAAAAGCTAGGTTAGGTTAGGTTAGGTAGGTTAGGTAGACGAAAAAACATTAATTCATGAAAACTTGGCTTATTAGGCAAATCGGGCCTTGAATAGTAGGCTGAGAAGTGCGTTCTGGCTATTAGGTACGACATATATATATATATATATATATATATATATATATATATATATATATATATATATATATATATATATATACATATATATATACATATATATATATACATACATATATATATATATACATATATATATATACATACATATATATATATATATATACATACATATATATAAATCAGGATAAGGATTTGGGCTGGAACGGGGGGGGGGGGAGGAAGGAATGGAGCCCAACCACTTGGACGGTCGGGGATTGAACGCCGACCTACATGAAGGGAGACCATCGCTCTACCATCCACCCCCAAGCGGTTGGGAAAGGGTTTATGTAGAGCTTATAGGAGTTTATGAGCTCATGAGTTTATAGAAGCTGCCTTATGAGGACAAAAGCCATTCTGCCGCCTGCTTAATTCTTATCACTATCGATCCCTGCGGCACTCCACCTGGAATGTTTCTCATTCTGATTTTAATTCGTTTTGCCGGGGACAGGAAGCTTGTATCGAGATCCCTCCCCAGAATACAACCCCCCCCCCCCCACCACCACCATTATTACTTTCACCCTAATGCTCTTGTTCACCTAGCAGTAAATAGGTACCTGGGAGTTTGACAGCTGCTACGGGCTGCTGCCTGGGGATGTGTAACAAAAAGGAGGCCTGGTCGAGGATCGGGCCGCGGGGACGCTAAGTCTTGAAATCATCTCAAGATAACCTATTTATAGGAGACCTGGCATATAATTGAGTTCTTCAGTAGAGCCCTGAATATCACCGGAACTGAAGGTTTCAGCCTTGGACTCAAGTTTGCTACGAGTATACACAGAAGCAACCCATCCTCTCAACTTACTTGTGTAAAGGAGGAAATGTATGTTTTGTAACGATGACCAGATTAAGGCTGGGACATGCCAAACTAGCAGCACACAGCTCTAAGTACAGAACAGACATCAATGAACTCTGTACTCACTGTCAGATGCCTGAAACAGTCGAACACTATCTCCTGCACTGCTTCCGACATCATAGTGCCAGAGTAAATTTCAAACAAGTCTTTATCGCACTTAAAATACCCTTCACCATTAGGAGGCGGTGACCACTCGTTACAAGAAAAATACCAAATAGTCAAAGCACTGGCTAAATATCTCCAGTCGACCAACAAATTGGGTCACATCTGACCAGCGCCACATTTATACCTGGCGCCACCAACAGCTAAACACAGAAAACAACTACCTCGTCGCAACACCGTGGATCAGCTGACGCCATAAACACAACACACCGCCCTACGGTGCGGCAAGTCTCCCTACAACACACACCTCTGTGTTTAATCACCGTTCCTCTATCTACAGCACAACGCAACAAGCACCTTGGTAGCTCCGATCATCCTTAACATAAACGCGTCCACCAACATCAGTACTGGTGCAGTCATCGGGAGGACAAACTCTTCATGCAAACTGCACCTACTATCAACAAGAAGAAGATATGTTTATCTCTCAGAATGTTCGGTAATACGTTTATTGCTTGTGATGTGTGTCTATGTATGTATTAACACGAGGTACTGAACGGGGTGAGAATAGCTTGAGCTACCTCATCCCTTTGTGTGTATTTTACCTCAATAAACTTATTTCAATTTCAATTTCAATCCTCTCAACTACTACGTCGTTAAGGCACCTACCTTATGATAACCATCGTACCAAATGCATCGTGCTATAAGAAATAGCGGTTCGCCAAAGCCACGTTTTCTATGCGTAGGTTGGTTAGGTAAAGTGGGTGGCTTGGGTTCATGCGTTTCTTGCTGGGTTAGGACGTTAGATTTTGTAAGCAGTAGAACATCAAGAGAACGGGTTGAACTGACACATCAATAACATCATTAAACTGGGTACGTTTCTGCTAGAGTTATAGGATCAGCAGAATCCTATAACTCTGCTGATCGGATTCAGCAGAGAATTATGAATGAATTCTGCAGGAATAAAAGAATGATCGAAATCGTCAACAAGTAATCAACAGGTAAACTTTCAACTATTGACAATGTCTCCAGTTTTACGAAGTTACTATAGTACAAATATGTACTATATTAAGCCTTCGCAAAGTTAAGGTTTTTGTTCCTTAACAAAAACATTATTTGCATAATGTTTTGTGTAAATAATGTTTTGTCATATTATTCGCAACATTTACATGTATTATCAGTTGCCAATAGCACAAATTATGGAGTGTTTAATGTACAAAGGCCACGATTCGCATATATTCGTCCCTGGGGTTACACGTAGTCTTAAGGAGGCGGCTGGGGATGAATCTGGGATGTATTTAAGACACCCTCACCGCCCGCACGCCTTGCTCCTCTCCTGTGCCAGGTAAGTTACGGGCTCACCATAGCCCGTGCTACTTGCTCCTCTCCTGTGCCAGGTAAGTTACGGGCTCACCATAGCCCGTGCTACTTGCTCCTCTCCTGTGCCAGGTAAGTTATGGGCTCACCATAGCCCGTGCTACTTGGAACTTGTTCCGAGTAGCTTAATCTATAACAATAACAACAGCCCGCACGCCGGGACCTGCCAACTTGGACTAGAGATTGAATGGTCGCCACTCAACTCACAGTGAAGCTCTTTGATTTTTGTGGCTCTTTTTCTGGATTTTCTTGCTGTTCAGCAAGCAAACTTGATCAATTTACGAGATAGTAACTACAAGACAGACTACAGTTTAATAGTTCTCTAAATTGTTTAAACGCTCATCCTCATCAAGACTGATGATGATTTACTAAAGTAAAGCCTCTACATTTACATTTACGAAAGTAGAGTCACAAGGAGATATGCAAAATACATACTAAAGGAATTTGTGTTTTGTTTTGCACATAAACGGGACCTTCTCTCAAGAGTACTTTAAAAATATAAAATACAGACATTAAAAGCACTTAGTATTCAGAGAATCTAAAAAGCGGACTGTTTACACACAGTTTACACACAAGTCGTTAACATCTCCTCACAACCTATTCCCAGAGCACTCTACGTAGCTCATAAAATCTTAATCGCCCTTTAGTTCAAGAATTAGTACCTACTCCACAGGTACTTTGCCACCCACAAACTAATGTTTCCAGTAAAACACACTAGACATGAAATCTCCCAGAATTCTGGAAAAGAGGAAAATGTAGGTCTAATATTTATAATAAAAAAGAGAACATAGAGGAGGCACAAAGTTGTGGACCTGTGTACCTGAATAGTATGTACCTGAGTACCTGTAAAGTGTTATAAAATGTAATCTGGTTAGGAATAATTGAACTCTTACAGGGGACAATATTTGTCCTGAAAGGGGAGTGTGGATTTAGACAGGACAAGACGTATCTGACAAACTTGAGTTCTATGACAAGGTTATTAAAATACGATAGGAAAAGAAAGCTGGGTAGATGTTTCTGCTGTCGAAAAGCACGGGAGGCTGGTGTACAAGGAGGAGCCAGCAGTGATACCTGGGAAGAAACCGATACCTGAAGAACAAACAGTAAACAAAACGGTAGACAGAGAAGGTTTAGAGTCGGAGGAATGTAACAAGTGGGGTCGTCCAAGGGTATGGTTCAGTCCTAACCAATCCAATCTTTAGCTGTTTACCCCTGTTCACTCAGCAGTAATTGGTTACCCGATTGTTAACCGAGTGGCGGGTCGTGTTCCAGAGAAAACTAGTAGGGGTATGGCTTACCATGGGAAGATGTGGGAAGGGATAGTTCTCATTTCTAATTCTAAGGTACTCCTGAACAAATCTACAAGAGCCTTGACGAGGATTCGTTCAAACCTTCAAATGTAGATATGATAGAGCTCAATAGACTCGGGAACCTGTAGTGGAGTATCTAAGGCAGGGCAGGTATGTTAAGTGCCGTGGGCGCCACTTTAATGGGGCTCTACTGAGCAGCTTCTATTAAAAGTTAGATAGGCCATCCTCCGATAGTGAAAAATTATTCTTCAGATGTATGATCTGTTTTTGATTATCGTGGGTGAGAAGCGCTAGCATGGGCACATTGTTGAACCTGATGAGCGTCTCTTAATTCCTCATCCCCCAATCATCGCACGGCTATTCAGATAATGCTAACCATCGCAGTGTCCATCGCTAGCCACGAGAGATCATTCAGCAAGTTAAAACTAATACTTTCGTATTTGAGAGCCTCCGTGGGTCAATACATACTGATCTTGATCTGCTGAGTGTCGAAAGAGAAGAAACTGAAAAAATAATTCTTTGAACACATCACAGACCAATTTGCATCGGTAAAAGTAAGGAAGGTGTAGTTGTAATTTCCATGTAGTCCTCATAATTTGTTAATTGCAAGACTAAATGAGCTCGCCTTTTATTTTTGACCTGATATTATGGTAAAGTTATCTAAAAGATGATGTCAGATGTTTGGCCAGAGGGCTCAATTTCTATGTTTGCCATAGGTGCTATTCTCCCTAGATACGCTCCTGCGGCGATCCTGTACACCAGTTGACTTGAGAGGCGGAACCAGAGCAGTCTTAATCTTCGCCAGCACAACTGGGACAGTACCCCCACCCTCATAACTCTAGTAAAGGCCACGTTAAGTGAGGCCGAACGTCGCCAGCAACTTTAAATAATTCCCACCAGACTCTGCCGAAAAGAACACGTCGCTCGGGTTGATGTATGCTCTTTAGAATTTATAACGCCTAATTCGCGCTAATGTGAGAGCCTCAACATAAAAGTTGTGAGCGTTTAATGCAAAGAGGGAAGATGTCTCCCAGTGTGGCCCCCTAGTGATGCGATGACGCCGCGAGGGTGACACTCTACTTGGTGCCAGAGGGACGACACACAACGAGGGTGACACTCTACCTGGTGCCAGAGGGACGACACACAGCGAGGGTGACACTCTACCTGGTGCCAGAGAGACGACACACAGCGAGGGTGACACTCTACCTGGTGCCAGAGGGACGACACACAGCGAGGGTGACACTCCTCCTGGTGCCAGAGAGACGACACACAGCGAGGGTGACACTCTACCTGGTGCCAGAGGGACGACACACAGCGAGGGTGACACTCTACTTGGTGCCACATGTAGATCCTCCTGAAATCAAGACAACCTTCCATAGGAAGACTCTGGCACACAGCTGGCTCCTGCTTCACCTTTTTTTCCTTGTATGATCGTAACTTAAAAGTAAAAATGAAGCTTGAAGGTTGTTTCTAAATAACCAAACCATAATAAAAATTTATAATAATTTTGTTTATTGTATCAGTTTCTAGGACCAGGCTTCTGACGATCTGATGTTGTAGGTTTAAGAGCTCTTAGTTTTAATTTAGTAACTTCTATCTTGAGATGATTTCGGGGCTTTAGTGTCCCCGCGGCCCGGTCCTCGACCAGGCCTCCACCCCCAGGAAGCAGCCCGTGACAGCTGACTTACACCCAGGTACCTATTTACTGCTAGGTAACAGGGGCATAGGGTGAAAGAAACTCTGCCCATTGTTTCTCGCCGGCGCCTGGAATCGAACCCAGGACCACAGGATCACAAGCCCAGTGTGCTGTCCGCTCGGCCGACCGGCTCGCCATATATGCAATTTCTACTAAACACGAAGAGGCAGACAGAAAGAAACCTTATCATACTGCTACCATTAAAACTGATTACCCTACAGAGTTTATCCTAATATTAGTGAGGCCACCGGCGCGGGCAACGACAGAACTCGCTTCCTTGATTTGCGTTACAGTTACTGCAACTGTAAACAAATTCAACATCTTGACCGTCAGTTTACAATCTAGATAAATTTCTACCGTTGTTTCACTAGAGGCAACTCGATTTATGATACTTAAAAGAGGTATTACAGAATGAGAACGTTTCAGGTAAAAATTATGACGGTAGACAGCAAGCGTGATCTCTAAATCCTGCATCTTAGTATGAGCTTGTCCAGACTTGTTGTCGATACAATTCACCAGCTCTCGATGTTATTTCCCCCCCCCCTCCCCTTTGGCCTTTCCTAACAGCCTTCCTCACCAGCATCCTTATTAAACTTAATCTTCATTCACACACACATACATACACAGGTGGAAATGAGTACCTAAATGAGCCACGGGGACGTTAGAAAGAACATTTTCAGTGTTAGAGATGGAGATTCAGTGTAACAGATGGAATGCATTAGGCAGTGATGTGGTGCAGACTGACTCCATACACAATTTCAAATGTAGATATAATGGAGCCCAATAGGCTCAGGAACTTGTATACCAGTTGAGATGCGGGACCAAAGCGCCAAAGTTCAATCCCCCGCAAGCACAACTAGGCGAGAATATACACATATTTTTGTATTATATAATCTTGATATACACCTTGAGTGAATGACTATATCAATATGTATAAGGCCACAACCCACTCTATAAGCAACAAGACAAGCGACCCTAGGCAGTAGTACACTTCCCAACACATTTAGGCTTCGAAGAATAAGACTGCGTAAGAGCTGGAATGATATCCCAAACGCTGGCGAGAAGTGATATATCTTCAGGATATCATCCTACGTGCTGTTTCTCAGATGATCCTGAGTACAATCTTAAATGTTTATAGAAAGACAAGATAGGTTTCTTAAAAAGAAAAACCAATCGCTAAAAATTAATCTCCGATCAAGATATCGCTTCACTTTAACGTAGGAAATAAAAACTATTAAATCAAGTGCCCAGCTTCTTACGTGTTACTAATTTATATATATAAATTAAAAGACATTTCACTTCTATAATGTACTGAATAATAATGACACGATGTACTGAACGGGGTGAGAATAGCTTGAGCTACCTCATCCCTTTGTGTGTATTTTACCTCAAACTTATTTCAATTTCAATTTCTATAATGTACTCCTATAAATGTACTTTATTTTGTGACTATAAGTCTGTACATTTATGGTTGACTTAATCATAAAGTTTCTAAATACAAATAGCTACAGTATTCGTGTCACAACATATATGTTACCTAGCTTATGAGATGTCAGTCAATCCCTTGAAATGAGTTTAAACCCAGAGCCAATCCACGTAGCCCCATACTCTCAAGTGTTCACAACGTCATTAAACTGATGTACTTGCCCGAACCTAACCTAACCAAGGATCCACGAATAGAAAACTGGTCATCTTCAATTTTTCGAGCCGTTATGATTTTCAGTATGTGTTTTTTTTAAGTCCACTACGGGCTCACCATAGTCCGTGCTACTTGGAACTTTTGTTCAGAGTAGCTGAATCTTAAACAACAACACCTGTTTTTGGCCTTATAGGTATATGTCAATATACCTTCGAGGGGACGGGTTGCTCCACCCAACCCGTTCTCGCACCTGCTTATAGTCAATATCTTGCTTATGAATAAGTGCATATGTGATATACTAATTTATTGAGAATATTTGAGTTTACCGTGAAAAGCTGAATAGAAAACCACACCCTAACCTAACCTTCTTAGTATGTTAAGATTTTAAAATTAGTACTGAACCTATACCTATATTGATATTACAGTTTTATCAAAATAATAAAACAAAACTAAAATATTTAAATAAATTGTAAAGTAACTCAGGATATTGCAAAATTTTGTATAAAATCTCTATTGTTTAATAAAACTGAGAGAAAAAGTTAGTGCCTTGAAAAAAATAGGGTTTGGAATATGTCACATATGTACTTATTTATAAGCGAAACAGTGACTATAAGTAACAAGTCATATATGTGCTGTCTTGTGCGAGAGCAGGTTGCTCCACCACCCCCTACATTCACAGGCAAAACAACTAATTTACACAATTTTCACTCTAGCTTCCTTCGTGATAACTGTAACAATGAATTATGCCAGACGGTTGGCAGGGCTCGCCAACAAAACTCGTAACTGTGTGAACTTCATGAAGGATGCGGCCTGCAAGACCTAACTGCTAGAAAACAGTCATTATAATTAGGGAAGTTTTTGCCGTTGAACCTTAATGATTTCACTACGTTTTTTGTCTATTTAATGCGCTTTACGAGGTAGCTGTGAACTGAACAAGGGACAATGTTCAATGGGCTGAGGGGACAGCGCTCGGGATTCGTAGTCCTAAGGTTCTGGGTTCGATCCCCGGCGAAGGCGGAAACAAATGGGCAGAGTTTCTTTCACCCAAGCAGTAAATTGGCACCTGGGAGTTAGACAGCTGCTACGGGCTGCTTCCTGGGGAATGTGTAACATAAGGGAGGCCTGGTCGAGGACAGGGCCGCGAGGACGCTAAGCCCCGAAATCATCTCAAGATAACCTCCTAATACTATAATATATATAATAATACTATATATCTACCTAATACTAATAAGTACCTAAGTACTAAGTACTAAGTACCTAATACTATAATACTATAATTCACTAAGGCATTGGTTTGGTTCCCTTCTCGCGCTTCAACTCCTGGACAAGAAAAGCCACTTCGCTAAGAGTTTAGATTTACTTAGGTTACATCGGCTAATTTTCCAATTACATGAACAGCAGTAACATATAGGACCACATGAGGTGAGAGACAGGACCAAAGGTACAGCTCAATTTTATACAGAAAATATGAAAATTAGTGAAAACGGCGATGGGTCATATTTTGCACAAATCCCCCAGCAGTTTTCAAAATACGATGCCTATCGGAAAGAAGACTTTTGAGCGTTATTTTTGACTGGTATTCAGGGTGACTGCACATATAAGTGGCAAACGCCCACAAAAAAAAAATCGAAAACGCCGAACAAAAAAAAAGTCCAAAATGTCCACCGAAAAAATCCATAATGCCTTACAAAAAAAAAAAATCCAAACTCTCTAACGTTTTGATGGGCGTTTGCCACTCTTTTGTTGGACGTTGAGAACTTTTTCGTTGGCCGTTAGGAACTTTTTTTGTTGGTAGTTTGTCTTTTTTTTTTTTGGTAGTTTGGCACTTTTTTGTTGGGCATTTTGAATTGTTTTGTTATGGGCGTATTGCATTTTCTTTGTAAGGCGTTTTGATTTTTTAGGGGGAAAGGGGGGGGGGTTTGGAATTTTTTTGTTGGTAAATTGGTAATTTTTTGTTTAGACGTTTGGGATTTTTTTGTTTTACGTTTGTGAGTTTTTTATTTATTCAACAGTGCTGCCAAACACTTCGTTTATTTTGTTTTCCTCATCTCTACAACACAACGCACAGGACCCTGACAGCAGTCAGTGAAAATACCGCGATTATTCAGAACGCGGGTAAACAAGAGATATTCCAGCAGGAAAATGGAGTGAAATTTGTTCGCGTGCAATGATAATGATAACCGACCACATGTTATCACAAAGACACCTAAAGAAAAAAAAGTGAGTGGCAAGGTGCACTCGGGATGTGACTGATGCATGTCGTTGCCTCAATTTACGAAGAGAGAGTGTGAAAGTGCCGGAGTTTTTATACGTATCATTACCTAGGGCCAGGTCGAGGTACGCGTGTGACAAGGACCTACGCGCGCTCAGATGGTCAGTAAATATGGGCCATTACGACGAACGCAGATTACATTACCTCAAGCAATGGGGCGAGAGTGGTGAACAGAGCGATGACATGAAAATTACAGCAATGCTACGTCACACATCGTCGACTTCCGATTCCTGCTCCAATTTAGCTTATTCAATTCAAATTTCGGCTTTGATAGCCTACGACACTTCAAATTCTTGCTTGAAACTATGGCAACGCGGATGAGTTACACAATGGAAATTATATACCTTTGAACGGAACGGAATTGTCAAGGGAAAAGCTGTCAGCACTGTGGAGAAATGCCCGACAGACCACTGGAACATTATCTAACACAATGCATAGTTACAAACCCATTAAGATTTCAACTTAGATTCAACAGAGCAGAAGAAGTTGTTAAACACATATAACAAAATCTTACTGAAGCGACCATACGAGTCATAAATACTCATACTCCGCCCAAGTAAAACAGAAACAAGCAACACTTAGTGGGCCAGCCAGAGGCTTAGGGCCCGCCCAGGAATATCCCTGCAAAAAAAAGAGGAAAAGCACCAAGTCATTACGACTATATAGCACTTGGAAGGGGGTGAGGATAAGGATTTTCCTGATACAGAATTGGCACAGTATATGTTGTATATGCACAACACAAACACTCAAATATTGTCTTGCCTAAAGGTCCTGCCAGGCCTCCTAAGATTTCTCAACGTCAAGAAAACGGTCTATTGAAATTGTCCTCTCCTAACCTACCAGAGGACGCAAAACAGAAAACGGAACAGTACTTCATTTTCGCGAGCTGCTTTCATTTTTTAGTACGACAATTTTTGACCTATGTAACGCATACGAGCGAAAAGCGACGTTCTTTGTAGGACACGTTGAACGTCCACCCAATCTCACCTGTTGAAGCATAAGCTATTATTTTATTTGTAGGCATTTTTACTCGGCCATTTGTCATACAAGGAGTGAGTGGCTATGTTGGCACCAGTCAATACTATGCTAACGACACAGAATATCTGACTATGAGCAGTGCAGGGCTGTTTCTTTGTTAGAAACAGCCCTCGTAGTGATAATTGTGTCATTTATAAAATACCTTGTAAAGACTGTAATAAGTTCTATGTTGGGCAAACATCTAAAGATTTGAAATGTAGAATTTCGCAACATAAATACTCTGTAAGACATGGCCAATTGTCTAATGCTTTGTTTGTTCATCTGTCAGAAGATGCTCACCAAATTGATTGGGAGATGGCTTCTTCAATAACGAATTGTAAAAGCACTTATAACAGGAACATAATTGAATCTGCTTTGATACAGATTACAAAAGAAAGTAATTTGAACATTAGCAGTGGTTTATATAACTTAGATCCATTTTTGATAGATCAATTAAAGAGCGATTTGAGTAGGATCATTGATACACATTTGTCTCACTAATTTATTGTAAATATTTACTATCTTATGCTATTATTATCCATGTGTGGGCCTATTGGTGGGTATGAATAGGAGCTGCATCGTATGGGCCAATAGGACTTCTGCAGTTATTATGCAGCTCATATTTGTGTCCACCTAATTCCCATTCATTTGTCATTGTACCTCACCTTACTTCATTCTCTCCTGCCTATACATGTCCAATACTTGACCTGTAAATTCACGGGAGACATCTCCCGTCACGCAGTGTGCAGTCGCACCTCCACAGATCTCCAGTATCATCTATTGATACTGGTAATGGCTCAAAAGGGCCTCCACTTACGGGCTATTCATGCCCGTGCCACCTTTTGGGTGGCTTAATCTTCATCAATCAACCTGTAAATCACTCCTGAAGATGTATTAATATACGAAATTACTTAAGGAAATTCCTGTTTCAATTCTTCCTCCGTGGTCTGACACTGTCACATTTTTAATCACGTGTTTATTTTTCGTGATTTACACACACACATATATATATGGAAACGATTTCCTCAGGATTTTAGGAGTCTAATACTGAGGTGTCGTTAGGTAAGCAATTAATTTGAGCTAAGAAAAAATAAAAGAACATTTTTATTGATAGCAATTGAGACATTGCGACTAACTTAATTGCAATGGTAGCACGCTCACACCACGCATCGCATGTGCACCGATCTTTAACTGTTTTACCAACAGTAATTGGGGACCTGGCTGTAAACCGATATTCTGATCGTGTTCTAGTAAAGCAACAACTTGTAGGCTTAAGATGAGCTGTGGGAAGGGAGAGCTCGAAGCCTGTCAAGTAGTTGTAAGTTATCTGCCCCTATACCCTCTAGTCTACAAAAATTGTTTGGTGGGAAAGACCTTTACACGCCCCAAACCAGCACATGATTAGGGCTTCTGGTAAGCCGGCAAGATGCTGCGGCCCCAAACTCTGACCAGGTTAGGTCGAGACTTAAGGTCGCCTCAGCCGGCATGGTGACGACAGTGAGCGATGAAGTGACGGCCGGCTCAGGATAACTGATGACTTTTCGTAAACGCATAGCCGTCTGCTCCTTCGCGGGGCTGATAACGGATGACCGGCCTTCCGTATTCCGGTACTTATCGGCACCCTGTAGTCTTACCCCGCTGATTCCTTGTATCCTAGCACCCGCCAGTTTCCTCGGAGCTCTTATAAACGATGTATATAATGAGTACGGTCATTTCCCTCCCTGGAGAGTTACCCTCATGATAAAAAAACTTTAGAGCATATTTCTCCTTGGCATACCTCCCTACTTTCCCCTCCAGGAAATATCCGTTATGGTTAATGTCTCTCGCCTCTAACAAAACCTGAATCCACTTATTACACTAGTCCTGTAGTCGGTGCGTTACCCAACCCTGGCAATTCTGTATCTGAATCATATACATCACCTCTGTGTCCTAGGGATATTTATCCCTAGGACATATGTTTTACTGCTAACGTTTCTAGATATAAATCCCAGTATCCCATTTGCCTTATTTTGAATATTTTAGCACATTTGTTTACTATAGATCCCTACTAACGTTGACTCCCAGATTTTACTAACATTTAGACCTCGTAATTTCAATCTACTAAACACTATTTGGTAACTCATTACCTAGCCTCAGAACCCTACCTTTTTTAGCATTAAACTACAACTGCCAATTTTTCGTATCTTTCAAAAGCCTATCTAGATCGTCTTGATGCACTTTTGAGTCTTCAGATTTTATTTGCCGCCCTATTTTTGCATAGTCTTATGCTGTTCAGGGATCGAGACTGGAGCTTACCAAGTGCTGCTGCAAGCAATACAAACAACGAAGTGATACTCCAACAGAGCAAACAACTAAGTGCTACTCCAAGCAGGGCTAACAACGAAGTAATACTCCAAGCAGGGCTAACAACGAAGCAATACTCGAAGCAATACAAACAACGAAGTGATACTCCAACAGGGCAAACAACTAAGTGCTACTCCAAGCAGGGCTAACAACGAAGTAATACTCCAAGCAGGGCTAACAACGAAGCCATACTCGAAGCAATACAAACAACGAAGTGATACTCCAACAGGGCAAACAACTAAGTGCTACTCCAAGCAGGGCTAACAACGAAGTAATACTCCAAGCAGGGCTAACAACGAAGCAATACTCCAAGCAATACAAACAACGAAGTGATACTCCAAGCAATACAAACATATACCAATCAATACTTACATTATCTTACCGAGAACCAATTTATTCCGTGTAAAGTAAGGAGCACACCACGGTAAATTTACTATGGAAAATTTTTTCTGCAAGCAGTGTAAGTCACGAGATACTGGATATAATGAGGTCGTGATGCAGGTTATTCACTTCTCCCGACACCAAACTAATAATGCCGTGACAGAACGTTTCTCCAGGAGTGTTGGGTGTTCCTGTGGGAGAAGTGGGGTTGAGGAGGCTGTGGGAGTGATGATATTTGTTCGGAGGTAATGGAGTGTTTGTGTGGTAAAGAAGCCCGTTTGGGAGGTAATGGAGAGCTTATGGGGTAAAAAAAAGACCTGTTATGGAGGGGGGATGGGGGGAAGGAAGCTTATGCGAGAAAAAAAGGCTCGATCGGGGAGGGAATGGATACCTTGTAGAGGTGAGAAGGTTCATCGGGGGACAGTGTGTTTGTTGGTTGCTCGACAAACTTTCGTGTTTTGTTACTAATTAGTAACAAAACTATTTGGATACTTATTTAGTATTCTCTTGAAAATCCTCGACCCATTATGCGAGGGGGGCCCAAATTTTCCTGGTGATAGAGGATTAGATTTATAAGGTCTTACCGTGCTTCTGGTAAGGCGAGGTATTTGGAGCAGGTTGTAGTGTCTGCGATGATGGGTACTGAAGGTGATGGTAATGTAAAGAAAAGTGAATACAAATCGTTTTAAGGTCATTCAGAAATGATCTTAAAACGTCAGAAATTTTCAACTTCTCCGTTACCGAGGTTCATAAGAAAGTAGAGTTTGTACTTTGTTGGGCTCAAACATTTCTAAAAGCCTCAACATTCATCAACGCTGACGTCAATCAGTCACTAGGCTTCTAGCAACAGCTCTTAAGAACTGTCACAGTTCGTAGTCGAGGCTTAACCCTAAACCACTAGCTAAATATACTTGACAAGGTTCCTTTATGTACCAAATCAATAAGCGATTTTCGCTGTTGCTGTAGTGTATTAAGGAAGTAATGACCAACAATTAGATAAATTAGTTCAGTACCAAATTAACTTTTCTTAGGAATTTTGAGAATCCAGTTCCTAACTAACCAGTCCACCATTGCCCGCAAGATAGGTTTGAGGTCTACAAACTAATTTTCTTCAATAATTTTTATAATAAAACCATAATAGGCTAAAATATTACTGCTAACTATACATGTTTTAGTTGTTTTAGATTAAGCTACTCAGAACAAAAATTCCAAATAGCACAATTCCTTATGGTGAGCCCGTAATGGACTTGTAACTCTACAGTTTTCCAAGCAAATAAAGAGATACAAGAAAAATCGTGAGCAAGAGTGGTTCAAAACTAACATGGTGCTGGAGACCTAGAACCGAGACTTTACCGACCCGAGCCACGACACTGTGACCAACCTGTCCTCTCTCTGAGAACTGCTGCTCACACCGCTGCCAGTCCAGTCCCACAAAATGGCCTCCAGGATTGCTTTCAGTGGAAAGATATACATACACACTGCCATATTCCACATAGCAACTTCAAAATCATTCGAATTTGTCCACCTAACTACTGTCTACCCAATTTCTTACCTGGGGCCTACAGTATTATTACAAACTATGGAACGATAGTTATAATCATTTGATAACTAAGAAACCAAGCAAATTATGCAATTCAAAAAACAATCTTAATTGCCAATTCGTGGGTGACCAATTAACTAACGAGAAAATTAATACATTAAATGCTACAAAGTAAGAAAAACACAGCAGAGAGAGAGGACAGCATTAAAGACAATAACATAAGTATCTGTTGTTGTTGCAGATTTAGCTACTCAGGACGAAGTGTCCATGTAGCACGGGCTATGGTGAGCCCGTATCCAACCAACCACCCCTTTTATATACCCAACTTCACCTTCCCGCTCTAGATCTCTCTTCCCCTCTCCTGGAACCCCCTCTCCCCTCTTCTGGAACCCCCTCTCCCCTCTTCTGGAACCCCCTCTTCCCCTCTCCCTGAACTACCCGCCGGCCAGCCTAATTAAACCCTCCATTCAGATACAACGTACTACTCCTCCACAATTTGGTTTCACAATATCCCGACGCAGGCAGCAAGTTCGAGGCGCGCGCACACATACAGTTGACCACAGCCGTGACAGTTATTAACACGGGAAGGTCCTGAATACTACAGGCGGAGTGATAATACCTAGGGAGAGACAGCTAGCCAACGTCCATCAGCGCCAGAGGTGGTGCAGCCCCCGCTCTCTTGGGTTGCTATGTCAAAAATTTAACCTCCTACCTTAACCAGAAACGTACCAACCCATGCAACCTATCGCGTCCAATGCATAGAAAATGGAGATATTTGTGAGCCGTTACCTTTCATAGTGGGTTGCATTGGTTGGTTGGCCGCTTGGTTTGTTGGATGTTTGTGTGTTTTGGTTGACTGGCTGGTTCGGTTGTCTGGTTCGTTTCCTTCTGGCACGAAACCAGTCGTTGTCCAGTCAAAACCACGTTGTCAGCAGGTATCACGTTGTGACAAATACTCAACACTCGTTCTTTAAACAGTTAGATAATTTAAAATTAACCAATAACCTCTACCACCTGTTGATTAATAACAAACCATCGAGTTTTAAAGAGTCGTAAACTCGCACCACAAGGAAGACTACACCATAAGGTCGAGAATCCAACCCGTTCATCTGATGAGTACCCTTCATTTTGCCGTATAAAATGGTAGTGGCTCGAGAAGTTGACGTAATGTTCCGGTTTCTGTTCATCGGTCCTCGGGTACGTTTGGTTCGGGCAATTTAGTACAACAGGTTTAGTGACGCTGGAAACTATCAGGAGAACGGGCTGGAGAATCCTAAAAGTTCCTTGTACAATTAGACCTCACTCTACCGAGACTGTCATGGTGTAAATTTCTGATAAATTTTCACTGAATTCTAGGAATCTAATAACTTCTTGCTTAAGTATGAGAAATTAATCTTATAGCCAAATCCGTAACGCCTAAGCTGTTAAGCATTTTATGGAATCACTATAATTACCGAGTAGTGATGTAGAGAATAAGTCAGACGTAAATACCACGCTGTTGAGTGAAACATTTGGCTCGGAGATGATGGCCCAGGAGCTGTATAATGAATAATAAACCTAAACACACACCGTTGGACTGACAATTCCATGACTCTAACAGATTAAAACACTTAAGAATCAACCCGGTAGGGACGCTGCGGCCTTTCTGACTTCCACAAACTTATGAACCTCTTCCTTCAAATAACTAAACACACCTCATGCTTAAGTAAGCAGACACATACTTTACCTTTACATGTGCACACCTGGGCTTAAAGTAACGAGAGCTCTGCATCTCATCCATCATAACACACCTGCGAGTACCATACTACTTGTGTAAAGGAGGAAATGTAGATGTTTATCTCTCAGAATGTTTGGTAATATGTTTATTGTTTGTGATGTGTGTCTATGTATGTATTAACACGATGTACTGAACGGGGTGAGAATAGCTTGAGCTACCTCATCCCTTTGTGTGTATTTTACATCAATAAACTTATTTCAATTTCAATTTCAACACCTGTGAGCACCCCGTTCTGAGGTCTTTACTCTCGTCCAGTCTTCATCAGCGCTCTTGCATGCTCCTTCTGCCTCGTGTCTTATTACCCCAAGGTTTGTGGCAGCTTCTCATCGGCTCAATTCGCATCCCAGCGCCTTGTTAATCATCAATAGTTAAAACAATGAAACAACGAATGTATAAACAAATTTAAATGTCTTTAATTTATACTTCGAACAGTGAACATTGAAGCCGATAAAACACACACACACACAGCTCGAGGAGACATGATCACTACACACAAGATTCTCAGGGGAATTGACAGGGTAGACAAGGATGGATTATTTGGTGGAAGCCGAGTACCCAAATGAGCCACAGAGACGTTAGAAAGAACTTTTTCATTGTCAGAGTAGTTAGTAAATGGAATGCACTACGAAGTGATGTGGTGGAGGCTGACTCCATACACAGCTTCAAATGTAGATATGATAGAGCCCAGTAGACTCAAGAATCTGTACTCCAGTTGATTGACGGTTGAGAGGCGGGATCAAAGAGCCAAAGCTCAATCCCCGCAAACACAACTAGGTGAGTACACACACACAAAGGTTTGCCACCAGACTAGTACCCGGACCGAAGGGTATGGGCTACGAGAAGAGACTGCGGGAATTAAACCTCGCGTCGCTGGAAGACACAAGAGTTAGGGGGGACATGATCACCACATACAAGATTCTCAAACGAATTGATAGGGTAGATAAAGACAGGATATTTAACACAAGGGGCACACGTACTAGGGAACACAGGTGGAAACTGAGTGCCAAAATGAGATATTAGAGAGAACTTTTTTAGTGTCAGTGGTTGACAAATGGAATGCATTAGGAAGTGATGTGGTGGAGGCTGACTCCATACATAGTTTCAAGTGTAGATATGATAGAGCCCAGTAGGCTCAGGAACCTGTACACCAGTTGATTGACGGTTGAGAGGAGGGACCAAAGAGCCAGAGCTCAACCCCCGGAAGCACAACTAGGTGAGTACACACACAAACACACAAAGGGAAAACAGTGGTGCAATCAGGCATGTAAGGAAGCAAGGCAGCTAAGTACAGAGGCATGGAGGAACTGCAGAAATAACAGAACACCAGAGAGCAGAAAGATACACCAGAGGGTCAGAAATGAGTACCTCAGTTTGAAAAGAGAAGCAGTGACAGTATGAAGACGACACAGCAAATAAAGCCAAGACCCAACAAAAACTGCTATACAGCCACATCAGGAGGAAAACAACAGTGAAAGAACAGGTGATGAAACTGAAGAGAAGATGGGTACAAAGAGAATGACAAAAGAGGCGTGTGAAAAACAAGAGATTCCAGGAGGTCTTCACACTAGAGCAAGAAGAAGTCCCAGAGCTAAGTGAGGTGGCAATAAACCAGGCAGTCTTGAACGATACTGAAATTACCAAAGATGAGATTAGAAGATATCTGCTAAAACTGGATGAGACTAAGGCTGTTGGACTTGATCTCACCATGGATGCTAAAAGACGGAGCAGAAGCACCTTGCATGCCACTCTCTATGGTGTATATCAAGTCACTAGAACCAGGAGACCTACCAGAAAATTGGAAAACACACAACGTAGTCCCAATATCCAAAAAGTGTGATAGGCAGAAGGCACCAAATTACAAGCTAGTGTCTCTAGCTTGTATATCATGCAAGGTGGAGAAGATCGTGAGAAAAGATTGTAGTACATCTGAAGAGAAGGGACTTTGGAACATACCACCATCATGGGTTCACGGATGACAAATCGTGCCTCACAGGTTTAATAGAATTCTATGACCGAGCAACAAACATTAAGCAAGAGAAGGGTGGACAGACTGCATTTTCTTGGACTGTCAGAAAGTTTTTGATACAGTATCGCATAAGAACCTGTTGTACAAGTAGGAGAAACAAGCTGGAATAACAGGTAAGGTACTCCAGTTGATAAGGGAGTACCTAAACAACAGGAAGCAAAGGGGGTGAGACATCAGAATGGCATAATGTCACCAGCGGAATCCCGCAGGGCCCTGTACTCGGACCTATCCAGGTTTTTATATACGTAAATTATTCTCCAAAGGGTATACACACATTTCTCTCAATGTTTGTTGACAATGCTAAACTTATGAAAAGGATTAACACAAAGGAGGAGAGCAAGAGACTACAAGATGACTTGGGCAGACTGAAGGAATGGTCTAATAAATGACAACTAAAGTTTAACTCAAGGAAGTGTAAAATAATGAAGATAGGTGTAGGGAGCAGGAGACCAATCACATGGTACCAGCTGTGAGCGAAAATCCTTCAAGAATAAAAAAGAGAAAGATCTGGGAGGTATTATCACACCAGACTTCTCTCTCTTGAAGCCCCATATCTAAAGGATATCATCAACGGCATATGGAAGGCTGGCAAACATAAGAACTGTCTTCAGAAATTTTAAGGAAGACATGATTACCTATACAAATTATCAGAGAAATTGACAGGATAGAAAAACTATTTTTGCATAGGTGGTACACAAGCAAGGGGACACAAACTTAGTTCCCAAATGAGACACAGGGGACATTAGAAAGAATTATTTTCAGCGTCTAAGTAGTTAATTGGAATGCACTAGGTAGTGATGTGGTGGAGGCAGACGCCATATATAATTTCAAAAGTAGATAAGATAGAGCCCAATAGGCTCAGAAACCTGTACACAAACTGACAGATGAGCGGTGGGACCAGAACCGAAGCTCAACCCACGCAAGCACAACTAGGTAAGTACACACACACACACACACACACACGCACCTCTGAGACTTAGATCGCAACTTTTCGCAAGACCAAACCACTTCGCCAGCCTCCCAACTTTCAAAAACCTCATCCCCCAGACACCTGAAGGAGCGAGCAATTACAGTAACTTTAGTCCGTGCGAAACAAAAACGTGACACAAACAAACAAAAACTGACAAATACTACTCAGAATAAGAGCACTGAAACATCACCACAACACCGCCATTTATATTGTGGTCGTTAGCGGTGAGGGAACGACTACCGGGGGTCGTAACGAGCCAACGAGGATCATTGTCTCCCAGCTAACTACTCTAACGACTGTGCTGGAGACCGCTGCTGGGGTAAATAGCTGGGGGGTTTGGGCGCGTGTGTAATGAGAGGAGGAGCGGGAATCCTAAGTGGGTGGAGTGAAGGAGTATTGTGTGTGTTGTGATGTATGTGCGCAGGCCAGAGTGGCATACTGTGTGAAGGGCGGGAGGGATCGATATACTTTTACTGGGTGCCGAGTGGCGTGCTGTGAGGGACAGGAAGTACTGATATACTGGTGCCGGTTAATATATTGTGAGGGGAATACCGTTTTCTTTCACTGGTATGCGAAAGCCGAGACTTTGCTTTTGAAACAAAAGCAAAATGACGCCAAATGTATGGTGTCGGTTTCAATTATCTCTTCTTAGCTCGTTTCACTTCCTCAACGCCCTAGCACTAAACAATTTACCATTGACATCCCTTTGGATTATCTACGCACTATTGGCTTCCATCTATATATCCTGGTCTCAATCATTTCTCAATTCGTTAAGTGTTTTGGTCCAGGGCCAAGATGCACAGAGCACCTACGTGAACATTTGCGAGATTTGTCCCTCGTACCTCGATCACGGCGGTTTAGTCCAAATTACTTGAAACGGTGCGATTTCCATTACGCAGCATTTCGGAGCTTGTGAATTGCTTAATATGATCCAGTTAAGAGATACAATTCTGGCAAAAGCACACATTAGTGTTCTGTGAATACTGGCCTAGCAGATCGCTTAGTCTTCCCCTCTAGCTCTTATTCACTATCATTAAAGATATCCTGACCCAACCCATCCTCCTGATTTAGATAGTACTTTTTGAAACTATGTGTATCATAGTGCAAAGATTGACGTACTAAGGAATTACATAGTAGAACTTAGTACTATTCACTTTACACAGTCCTTAAAAATGAAGCAAAAAAAATATATATACCTATATATTCCTAGGCCTAGTCTAGCACACACATGTACTATATTAGGTCTCGGACATCGTGTATTAAGCCTAGGAAGGTTAGTTTAGTTTGCCTTTCCACCATAAAAATAAAATCTTTCCCGATCTGTCCAAATTCAATAGTACCGATTTCTACTTTCTAACTGCGTTGACCGTCGAAAATATGTCCTATTGTTCTCATCGTCATTATAAGTACTACCAAAACAGGAGGATGGGCTGCCTGACCAACAACATAAAAATAATTACATAGGAAACAGACTTATGAACACTCGTACTAGAATAACTGATTCTGGCATATTCAATAAGACGAACTACAAGAACGAGTTACACACAGAGATCACACTAACGTGATGCATTAAATGAACAAATCCACAAGGGCCGTGACGAGGATTCGAACCTGCGTCCGGGAGCATTCCAGACACTGCCTTAATCGAACCTGCTCCCGGACGCAGGTTCGAATGCTCGTCACGGCCCTTGTGGATTTGTTTACAAGAACGAGTGCTTCAAAAATGTACTAATTATATTATTTATACTTATAAAATAGAATGTCTGGCTGTGGGTTTGTTTATCCAAGGAAGGAGACCAGATGCTTAGGGTTAGCCTCAATAAATGTGTATTTCATATATATGTCGTACCTAATAGTCAAAACCCACTACTTGGCCAAGTAAGCAAGGCTCGAGTTGACAAATACGCAGAGTGAATTTCCTTACTAAAAAAAATCCAATTGATTTATTATTATTATATTATATTAAGAACATGAATTACTGACTTCAGTTATGTTTGTTTAGAGTGATTGTTTAACTCCTAAAAAATTAATCATATACTGCATAATATAATGGAAAGCTTTATTATTCCATAAGAAAACAATTATTCCATATTACATATTATTATTATAATTATATATATATATATATATATATATATATATATATATATATATATATATATATATAAATAATGAGATTCCGGGTACCGAGCACAAGGAGTTGGCTCCCATGAGTGATCCCATGAAGGTGCTGAAGCTGAAAGGTGGCCCGCCGAGTCCCATAAAGTTTTACCGAGGACATCATTTAAGAATTCATGCAGAATTCAGATAAAGACATGCAAAACGCATGTCCTCATGGCACATTTGCATTTTGGGGACTCCCGACACTCTGATGGCGCAACCTTTTGTGGTAGACCCAGGGCACCGCTGGGTTCCCTATCTACTTATTTATATCCTGGATGTCGATTCTCATTCGTATCAGGCTAAAGCTCTCTCTCTCTCTTTATTCGTAGATATGCTTAGGTGAACATTAAGCAGCTTTAATGTGCTTTAAACCTTCCTTAGCACCTGCTTGCGCCTTGGTTATTGTCGCAAAACTTGCTGTATTTTAAATATGCAAATCACTTAACAACGTGATTAACAAGTTTTACTCCATGTCAAAGAGTTTTAACACAGGAATGCTGGATATATCTTCCCGCTGAAAGACATTTACTGCGTACACAACATTTCTTTACCTCTTAACTGAGTCTGCTTTAAATTTGTCTAGTTTATGACACATTAAAACATAAACGTTGTGTTTTATAACGTTAGTAGTTCACAGACAGCCAGCATGTTATTATACATATACCCAGTCTCGCAATATTTACCTGAAGCCTTAATGTTGTTCATATCTTTCCATTCCAAGATCACATTAGCTCTTACATACGCCGTCCTCAATATGCTGAGCACTGTTGTCATTAGTAAAAACTTTATTTAATGAGTAGCAGCTTTATTTTCTCCCAGGCGTTGCCATCAAGCATTATGAAAATATATACTGGAATTTTTTGGATTTCAAGAGTTCAAAACGTAGTGCGGGGAGAATTGCTGCGAGGCGCAAGTGTTGATGTGGTACACGGGAAACATGGTGAAGGAGCCGGTCGGCCGAGCGGACAGCACGCTGGACTTGTGATCCTGTGGTCCTGGGTTCGATCCCAGGCGCCGGCGAGAAACAATGAGCAGAGTTTCTTTCACCCTATGCTCCTGTTACCTAGCAGTAAAATAGGTACCTGGGTGTTAGTCAGCTGTCAAGGGCTGCTTCCTGGGGGGTGGAGGCCTGGTCGAGGAACGGGCCGCGGGGACACTAAAAAAGCCCCGAAATCATCTCAAGATAATCTCAAGAAGGAGCAAGAGACCAGTAGAGATGTGTTACATCACTCCGTACTCTTCGCTACGAATGTATTACTATATACGAGTATTTTTTACCATCATAAGACAGAGGGGGGGAAGGAATTATCAAGAGAAAGCGCCAAGCCATTACGACTATATAGCACTGGGAAGGGGTCAGGATAAGGATTCGGGTTGGGACAGAGGGAAGGAATGGTGCCCAACCACTCGGGGATTGAACGCTGACTTGCATGAAGGGAGACCGTCGCTCTACCCTCCAGCTCAAGTGGTTGGACAAAATACTAGTACATACGTCACAAGTACACCTGTAGTATAACCAACAGGTGAAGATCACAAGTTTTGTGGGTAATGAGCTTGAGGACACCTTTATATGTCTACTCGTATCGACATACCTGCCCGCCTTGATATACTCGCGCACCTTGATACACAGAAGCACGCTCCCTCTTATAGTCTTGAACCACTACCTTCAGGTGTTGTAAGGTGCTCAGGAAGGAAGTGAGCGAAAAGCGTGCGTCATCTGTCGTTATTTATTGGCACACACACACATACACAAGAACCAGGATAGTGTTTACTCTGGAAATGTGTTTATGGAACATGACAAGCCAAGCTGAAGCACACAGTCGCCAAATACTTTTGTATCCGCCGGGGAAGTGCAATTGGCTTGTGTACACGAAATGATTATAATGCACTCAACCGCACTTTCCAACGCACGCAAACACGCACATACAAGAAAACAAAATAAACTATATGTACATTCCTTAACTAATTCAAACTATTTCCAACTCCATTCAAAAATTATAATCAACTTCTCGAATAGCTCCTAATTCTAGGCTATTGTCAAAACACATTAGGAACACCTTTTACGTCCTCTCTCTTTACATACTAAGGAAAAACAATTATATATTTTAAAATTTCCTACAAATACGTAGGGCTGGCGCACCCTCCATATTTGTAAGAAAATTTTAGCCTTCATTTGTATTTTTTTTAGTATGTAAACCTGAACCTTAAGGTCATAACCGTCTCAAACTGACCCAGTCCATCAGCGTATCGATAACCCTCTCGATATCCTTGTTCAACCTCCCACATCGTCTAAGAGTTATTCTTGGCTTATTTGCAGTTTTCTCCTCCGTAGCTTCACTATGTTTAACCCGACACCATCACACCTATTTCTTGTTTGTTTGCACCGTAGTTGAGGAAGCAAAAAAAATTCGATAAAAGATTTTCCTGATGCGAAGGCATTAACCCCAGAGTTTTCAAGTGTTCCTCCGTTAACTCTAACCCGGATTACGAGGCTTCCCCCTCGTTTAGTTTATGGCTGAGCGTGAGCAACTAATCTCATTATATATATATATTTTCGAGAACGGTTACCCGTGGGTCGTCATTGGCCCCCTCCGCCAAATTGCTTAAGTTGACGCCATCGTCCGGGGGATCAATTTGGGTTCCCAAGTTGATAATGTGGTCAAAGTACCCACTTGCTGCACGAGGAGCTGGTGCCTGTCTGTCTTCCTGTCTCTGCCTATCTTCATTCTTATCTGTCTACCTGTCCTGTCTTTGTGCTTGCCTGTTAAGTCTTCCTGTCAATTTGATTACGTTTGGTGTCCATTCTGTCCGTTTACCTGTAGTCTCTCGTCCTGATTCACTGTGTCAGCTTATTACTTAGCAATAAACAACCAATATTCGGTTGTCAGTTCGGCCTTGTTTCCTGTAATTTTTTGAGCGTACCACAGCTACTAAAAACTCAACTAATAGTTCATGCTCGCAGATGAAACCTCTGACAGGTTAACGCTGAACACGCAAAGCTTTGAATTGAAATTCACTGTAGGTCAAACTCCTCACCTTTTCACTCTCCCACTAAGCCGGCAACTCGATTATTAACGAACCATTCATCAGCTCCATGTTAAACACACAACCTTACTGAAGTCAACATACGAGCCATAAGCACTCATCCACCGTCGAAGTAAACTGAAATGAGTAACACTTAAGTGGGTTAGCCAGAGGCGTAGGTCCCCAGCGGGAATATCTATATAAAACAAAAACAGCTTCGTGTAAACCTGTTACAGCCATCTGTTACCCTCCCCCCCCCCTGTTCGCTTCCTTGCTATCCAGTTTAAAACACAACCCTACAGCTCTAGAGCTCATCCATCTACCATTTCATCCGCCTCATAAGCTCTCCCCTATCCGCTCATCTGGTTAATCTGAGAGTCAATGGACTTCAGCTACATCCTCGTCCCCACCAATAGCGGATGAGGTGCAATCTGCGTAAAAAAGTTCATTTTAATTTACATGAATAGGTAGTTACGGGGATTGAGAAAGGGAAGAAGGTAATAATATTTGCAGTAAAGAGACGGGGGTTCGGAAAAAAATAAAGATACTAAATTGAAGTATGAGAGACAAGGGTAAAGAAGCTCAGAACCTTTAAGGAAAATAACAAGCCAGACTTTTATAATTTGACCCAGTCATTAACACAAAAATTAAATACTATAAATTTATCATTCTGGTACCCTTTGGCCATGCTTGAAAATTAATTGAAAGACAAAATTGTTTAAACTTTTTGAATCACAGGACAATATAAACGTTGGCCTGTGGAGTGGTGTAGTGGGTTACCGTTATCTTGAGGTTATCTTGAGATGATTTCGGGGCTTTTTAGTGTCCCCGCGGCCCGGTCCTCGACCAGGCCTCCACCCCCAGGAAGCAGCCCTTAACAGCTGACTAACACCCAGGTACCTATTTCACTGCTAGGTAACAGGGGCATAGGGTGAAAGAAACTCTGCCCATTGTTTCTCGCCGGCGCCTGGGATCGAACCCAGGTCCACAGGATCACAAATACAGCGTGCTGTCCGCTCGGCCGACCGGCTACCGTGCAATGATTTCGGGGCTCAACGTCCCCGTGGCCCGGTCCTCAACCAGGCCTCATTGAGTTGTAGTTATAGTGGTTACCTTGAGGTGCTTCCGGGGCTTAGCGTCCCCGCGGCCCGGTCGTCGACCAGGCCTCCTTGTGGTGGGTTACAGTTAGCGAATCGTCAATATCTGCTGCAAGCTGTCCTCACACTTAGTGCGACGCAATTATCACATCAATCAACTTTTCAAAATTCAAGTGCTTTAATTAAAAAAAAAATACTGCAATATTAACGCTTCCTTAAACTTAAGTACATACCCTGGAAACATTTAAGTACATACCCTGGAAACACTCAAGTACATACCCTGGAAACACTTAAGTACATACCCTGGAAACACAAACCGTAACTGTCTGTATTTTCCGCTTGTTACAACTTGTAATAAAGTTGTTACATCTTGGCTTAACGTGTTTATGACGTATTAGAACGTTGTTACAACTTGCTATATTGGTTGTTATAACTGGTTAGGTGTTAAAACTCGTTCGAACGTTGTACCAACGTCGTAGTTTCAGTGTGTGTTTGGTAGGGTACACGCCTCGATAGGTTATGTCTGTAGCCGAAGTTTGTATTATCCTGGTTAGACGGAACCATATTCTGGAGATAGTCGGGAACCCTCGAGTATCTGGCGGCGAGGTACCCGGGCAACCAATCGGCGTGCCGTCATTAAACCGTAAGCGACGCATCAGCGCCCTGCCGTGTGTACAGTCGGTGAACGACATCGTCTTATGTCATGGTACAAGCGCCAAATGGTAGCGTGAAAATAGTCTTGCATCAATGGGTGGTCATTTTCTGTGAGTGATGTGACGGTGGGCAATCATAGCCCCGAAGCACAGAGCGCTCTGACGGGAACTAATGTCACCTCGCAGCTAACTTGGTGATTACGTGCAGCATTCAATAGAGCCCAAATTGAAGTCAAGATCTCGCGTTTATATTACCACACTTTTATTTCTGATTCATTTTTTCAAACAGGTTTGTAAAATTGATGTTTGTTTTTAATGGTTAATAATAAACAAGTGTAGAATACAGTGCTACACTCTTAGTGTGTCAAAAATAGAAGAGCGTACACTTTTGTATTGGCATAAAATATAGGGAAATATATTCATGTGGAACTTACTGACACTCGGCAGAGAAATTTTTGCATAGATATATCTATGAGCTTTTGAATATCATTAAGATTACGAACAACAATAGACGAAAAGCAATATGTTGACCAATGTGTAATAAGAGTAATGTGCATATTTGTTTTCAATTTTAAGCAGAAAATTTTAAATAAATTGTAGAAAATATCAGTCTTATGTGGTCGACACAAACATGCATGTTAGTGGTTTGGTGAGAATGCACCGAACTTATCACTTAATTCATAAATACAATTGTTGCCATTCTCTGCACTAGTGTGAAAGTATTACACACACACACACGATCATTACAAAATGTAGTTTACATTCTTGGGGATAAAATAATAAGCAATGAAGCTTCTGCACAGTTCAGTGAATCGCTGGAAATTTTAATACAATAATTCTACTAATTTTAAACTAAATATTTTATAAATTTGGAAGAGAAAGATGAATATTAAGTTGCAACAACATTGTAAACCTTTTTTAAATAAAAAAAATCAAACTTTAAATTTTAATGAATGTAGTTTAAAATGTATGATAGCATGCCAATCAATTAACTAAATTAAATGTTCACATAATCCTATAACTATGCATAAAAAAAGCGAGCCAAACATAGCACAGCATCTATATCAGTGAACGATTACACTCGGGAGTTTAATGTCTAAAAGCTGTCACTACTGAAGTAGTTAATCTGATTGGTCATCGCAGCAGCCTAGTATTCCTACCACCCTGGGGCTCAATTCTTCCCAAGTTGGCAGTACTGGGTTTTATTTTTTTTAAACAAAAGGTTCAAACAAAGCTATTTTCCTCCATTTTGCCATATGGATCTAATTGCCTTATAAGATTTCTCTCTTATGAGAGAAATCTGAATAGTTTATATATTGCTTCCATCATTACACTTTAAGCGTGAAACACCGAACAGCAGCAGCACGAAAATGTCGGTTCCAAAGTTATGGCTACCTTACCTTGAGGTTACCTTGAGGTGCTTCCGGGGCTTAGCGTCCCCGCGGCCCGGTCGTCGACCAGACCTCCTGGTTGCTGGACTGATCCACGACAAACAAATCATCAAACAAGGCCAGATAACCATGCTGTGCCTGCCTTTTTTTCTGTCTTTCATCGCGCTGCACTCTTCCGCGCGCACGCAGAGTAAAATATTGCAGATTCATCGCGTAAATTTGCTAGGGATTCGTCATTGCCCTGCAACTTAGGCTATGAACAAAGGATCAGCCAACAGGCTCAGATTCCTCAGGTTAAAATATGGTCTTTACCTTTAATATCTTTGGCTATGGGTAGAACATGTATACCAGGTTATTATCACCATGGTTAAACCTGAATATAAACATATTACGAACCGAACTTCTTGACTACATTTCGATTCCCTTAGCCAAGCCTCTATATGGCTGTGGGTCTCATTGGGCAGACGGGATAGCCGATCACAATATCCAAGGTATGCTCTTTAGATAAAAAAAACTGACAGAAAAAAGTTAATAACTAGCTCAACATGAAGCACAAAATCTGTGTACCAACCATCTGTGCTAGGCAACAATTCTGCCAAGTAACCAGCAAAGAAAAGCAACACGAAGCGCTAAACCAGTATATAGATGCAGCACTCTTCTGTGGTACAGAAAACAGTATTCAAAAGTTCCTACATATAATTCTAGACGATATAAAGAGAAAGGAAAAAGATAAGGGCGAAGTCAATGGAGATAGATTAATATAAAATGTTATCAAGGGACAACTGACTTTAATGAACCTAACAGCTGTGTCAAGACAAACTATGCATCCAGCACCAATGGACCCACCATCCGTGCAAAGTTGAAACTTTGCCATACTAACTTATGTAACTAACATTTACAGACGACAATAGATGACCCTCTCTTCCCATACTCTTAACCATATTATGGTAACCAAACCATAGTAGGTGCTGCAAGTACATTTAGTCTGAAGTAACCCCTGACCTCACTTTTATAAAACTTGACACACACGAGTCAGACTTAACAATAGCACAAAAAAGCGACTAAAGTATGGGTATTCAGAACAGCAACCCGATATGGCCCTTTCCATAGATCTTCTTCCTAGATTAGGATTAAGAAAGGCAGTCAGGGTAAATATTCCCTCCAGGTGAGGCACCACGGGTAAATACTATCATGGTTAAAGGCTTGATGTATTGTAGTTGAGAGGTTGGACTGATACAAACGAAAATATCTAAAAGCATTTATTTAACTGATGGCTATGTAGGAGACATTCATGGCAATTTCTGATCTTTTAATATTAGCACCGATATAATTTAATGCGTTCAGCGTTTTATTAATATTGTAGTCTAATAAAATATATCTCAGCTTGTCCACGCAACAAGTCTATCACAGTTACTGACGTCATCCTAGCGTCATTCACCCACACAATCTCTACCTAGCGCTGTCCAAGCCAACAAATCTCTACAATTTCGCACTGCTTCACCTGTCTCTTTTACAAAGAGGCATTGTCTCGTAATAAATTCCAGCAGTGTGTCTGCTTCACAGGAGAACATACCACCATACTTTAGTGCCGTCACGGTACAATGCAGGTAAATATGGGCGTGCGCGTCAAGTTCACCCTTGAATCAATTCAAAACATTACGGCTGAACCGACTGATAACACATCACCAATAGTCTGAAGGGGACTAAAAATTCCATATGATACAAGTCTCCAGAATCCTAAAGTGAACAGCTGACCTCCCAATACCTGTTTTCAGAGATTTTCATGAATATTTTGTTTGTTTTTCTTTAAAGAGACTAATACATTAAGGCATTTATAATTATGTAATACTGATATACATAATAAATAAGGAAAGGAAAGACTGAACTGGACTGCTTATTCGCTAGTATCTTCAAAATCTACTGTCGCTATAGTAATTGGTTATCACTATGGCGCGAAAGACATAGGTTAGGCTTTTACGATACTTATCTCGGGAGACAGCACATTTCTTGGAAGATAAGTAATTTTAAGTGATCACTAAACAGGAAAGAAGTGTGAAGCAAATTATTGGTTAAACATAACATGCTATAGGACATTTGTATCATAACTGATAGGCTAGTATTGGTTGAAAACTTGTCATGTCTCTCACTGTCTATATATTTAGTTGATGCTGCTAAAATTTTCATCAATAATCATTGTTACACTTTAATTTTCATAAAGGGAACCGAACTGTATTGTATATATATATATATATATATATATATATATATATATATATATATATATATATATATATATATATATATATATATATATATACAATCTTTGGACAACACCCACCAGTGGGACTCGAACCCAGAAAGCACAACTACCTTCCAGTAGCTGGCATAACTAGTATGCTTTAACCCACTACGCCATCAGACCTTACAAAAGAAGTAGATAGTTCGAGATATATATATCTCAAACATCTCTACCTCCCGAAGGCACCAGATGAGTGAGGGGTCAATCTGCAATTTTCGTCAAGCCACTGTCAATGTGAGAGAACTCGTGTCCAGCTTATAAGCCTATACTTGCATAAACCACAAGTGAAGATAAACAATCTTTGGACAACACCCACCAGTGGGACTCGAACCCAGAAAGCACAACTACCTTCCAGTAGCTGGCATAACTAGTATGCTTTAACCCACTACGCCATCAGACCTTACAAAAGAAGTAGATAGTTCGAGATATATATATCTCAAACATCTCTACCTCCCGAAGGCACCAGATGAGTGAGGGGTCAATCTGCAATTTTCGTCAAGCCACTGTCAATGTGAGAGAACTCGTGTCCAGCTTATAAGCCTATACTTGCATAAACCACAAGTGAAGATAAACAATCTTTGGACAACACCCACCAGTGGGACTCGAACCCAGAAAGCACAACTACCTTCCAGTAGCTGGCATAACTAGTATGCTTTAACCCACTACGCCATCAGACCTTACAAAAGAAGTAGATAGTTCGAGATATATATATCTCAAACATCTCTACCTCCCGAAGGCACCAGATGAGTGAGGGGTCAATCTGCAATTTTCGTCAAGCCACTGTCAATGTGAGAGAACTCGTGTCCAGCTTATAAGCCTATACTTGCATAAACCACAAGTGAAGATAAACAATCTTTGGACAACACCCACCAGTGGGACTCGAACCCAGAAAGCACAACTACCTTCCAGTAGCTGGCATAACTAGTATGCTTTAACCCACTACGCCATCAGACCTTACAAAAGAAGTAGATAGTTCGAGATATATATATCTCAAACATCTCTACCTCCCGAAGGCACCAGATGAGTGAGGGGTCAATCTGCAATTTTCGTCAAGCCACTGTCAATGTGAGAGAACTCGTGTCCAGCTTATAAGCCTATACTTGCATAAACCACAAGTGAAGATAAACAATCTTTGGACAACACCCACCAGTGGGACTCGAACCCAGAAAGCACAACTACCTTCCAGTAGCTGGCATAACTAGTATGCTTTAACCCACTACGCCATCAGACCTTACAAAAGAAGTAGATAGTTCGAGATATATATATCTCAAACATCTCTACCTCCCGAAGGCAACAGATGAGTGAGGGGTCAATCTGCAATTTTCGTCAAGCCACTGTCAATGTGAGAGAACTCGTGTCCAGCTTATAAGCCTATACTTGCATAAACCACAAGTGAAGATAAACAATCTTTGGACAACACCCACCAGTGGGACTCGAACCCAGAAAGCACAACTACCTTCCAGTAGCTGGCATAACTAGTATGCTTTAACCCACTACGCCATCAGACCTTACAAAAGAAGTAGATAGTTCGAGATATATATATCTCAAACATCTCTACCTCCCGAAGGCACCAGATGAGTGAGGGGTCAATCTGCAATTTTCGTCAAGCCACTGTCAATGTGAGAGAACTCGTGTCCAGCTTATAAGCCTATACTTGCATAAACCACAAGTGAAGATAAACAATCTTTGGACAACACCCACCAGTGGGACTCGAACCCAGAAAGCACAACTACCTTCCAGTAGCTGGCATAACTAGTATGCTTTAACCCACTACGCCATCAGACCTTACAAAAGAAGTAGATAGTTCGAGATATATATATCTCAAACATCTCTACCTCCCGAAGGCACCAGATGAGTGAGGGGTCAATCTGCAATTTTCGTCAAGCCACTGTCAATGTGAGAGAACTCGTGTCCAGCTTATAAGCCTATACTTGCATAAACCACAAGTGAAGATAAACAATCTTTGGACAACACCCACCAGTGGGACTCGAACCCAGAAAGCACAACTACCTTCCAGTAGCTGGCATAACTAGTATGCTTTAACCCACTACGCCATCAGACCTTACAAAAGAAGTAGATAGTTCGAGATATATATATCTCAAACATCTCTACCTCCCGAAGGCACCAGATGAGTGAGGGGTCAATCTGCAATTTTCGTCAAGCCACTGTCAATGTGAGAGAACTCGTGTCCAGCTTATAAGCCTATACTTGCATAAACCACAAGTGAAGATAAACAATCTTTGGACAACACCCACCAGTGGGACTCGAACCCAGAAAGCACAACTACCTTCCAGTAGCTGGCATAACTAGTATGCTTTAACCCACTACGCCATCAGACCTTACAAAAGAAGTAGATAGTTCGAGATATATATATCTCAAACATCTCTACCTCCCGAAGGCACCAGATGAGTGAGGGGTCAATCTGCAATTTTCGTCAAGCCACTGTCAATGTGAGAGAACTCGTGTCCAGCTTATAAGCCTATACTTGCATAAACCACAAGTGAAGATAAACAATCTTTGGACAACACCCACCAGTGGGACTCGAACCCAGAAAGCACAACTACCTTCCAGTAGCTGGCATAACTAGTATGCTTTAACCCACTACGCCATCAGACCTTACAAAAGAAGTAGATAGTTCGAGATATATATATCTCAAACATCTCTACCTCCCGAAGGCACCAGATGAGTGAGGGGTCAATCTGCAATTTTCGTCAAGCCACTGTCAATGTGAGAGAACTCGTGTCCAGCTTATAAGCCTATACTTGCATAAACCACAAGTGAAGATAAACAATCTTTGGACAACACCCACCAGTGGGACTCGAACCCAGAAAGCACAACTACCTTCCAGTAGCTGGCATAACTAGTATGCTTTAACCCACTACGCCATCAGACCTTACAAAAGAAGTAGATAGTTCGAGATATATATATCTCAAACATCTCTACCTCCCGAAGGCACCAGATGAGTGAGGGGTCAATCTGCAATTTTCGTCAAGCCACTGTCAATGTGAGAGAACTCGTGTCCAGCTTATAAGCCTATACTTGCATAAACCACAAGTGAAGATAAACAATCTTTGGACAACACCCACCAGTGGGACTCGAACCCAGAAAGCACAACTACCTTCCAGTAGCTGGCATAACTAGTATGCTTTAACCCACTACGCCATCAGACCTTACAAAAGAAGTAGATAGTTCGAGATATATATATCTCAAACATCTCTACCTCCCGAAGGCACCAGATGAGTGAGGGGTCAATCTGCAATTTTCGTCAAGCCACTGTCAATGTGAGAGAACTCGTGTCCAGCTTATAAGCCTATACTTGCATAAACCACAAGTGAAGATAAACAATCTTTGGACAACACCCACCAGTGGGACTCGAACCCAGAAAGCACAACTACCTTCCAGTAGCTGGCATAACTAGTATGCTTTAACCCACTACGCCATCAGACCTTACAAAAGAAGTAGATAGTTCGAGATATATATATCTCAAACATCTCTACCTCCCGAAGGCACCAGATGAGTGAGGGGTCAATCTGCAATTTTCGTCAAGCCACTGTCAATGTGAGAGAACTCGTGTCCAGCTTATAAGCCTATACTTGCATAAACCACAAGTGGTGGGTGTTGTCCAAAGATTGTTTATCTTCACTTGTGGTTTATGCAAGTATAGGCTTATAAGCTGGACACGAGTTCTCTCACATTGACAGTGGCTTGACGAAAATTGCAGATTGACCCCTCACTCATCTGGTGCCTTCGGGAGGTAGAGATGTTTGAGATATATATATCTCGAACTATCTACTTCTTTTGTAAGGTCTGATGGCG
The DNA here is from genome assembly GCF_040958095.1 of Procambarus clarkii. Taxonomy (NCBI): domain Eukaryota; kingdom Metazoa; phylum Arthropoda; class Malacostraca; order Decapoda; family Cambaridae; genus Procambarus; species Procambarus clarkii. The sequence continues at coordinate 10,475,276 of NC_091164.1, forward strand.
TAGTGGGTTAAAGCATACTAGTTATGCCAGCTACTGGAAGGTAGTTGTGCTTTCTGGGTTCGAGTCCCACTGGTGGGTGTTGTCCAAAGATTGTTTATCTTCACTTGTGGTTTATGCAAGTATAGGCTTATAAGCTGGACACGAGTTCTCTCACATTGACAGTGGCTTGACGAAAATTGCAGATTGACCCCTCACTCATCTGGTGCCTTCGGGAGGTAGAGATGTTTGAGATATATATATCTCGAACTATCTACTTCTTTTGTAAGGTCTGATGGCGTAGTGGGTTAAAGCATACTAGTTATGCCAGCTACTGGAAGGTAGTTGTGCTTTCTGGGTTCGAGTCCCACTGGTGGGTGTTGTCCAAAGATTGTTTATCTTCACTTGTGGTTTATGCAAGTATAGGCTTATAAGCTGGACACGAGTTCTCTCACATTGACAGTGGCTTGACGAAAATTGCAGATTGACCCCTCACTCATCTGGTGCCTTCGGGAGGTAGAGATGTTTGAGATATATATATCTCGAACTATCTACTTCTTTTGTAAGGTCTGATGGCGTAGTGGGTTAAAGCATACTAGTTATGCCAGCTACTGGAAGGTAGTTGTGCTTTCTGGGTTCGAGTCCCACTGGTGGGTGTTGTCCAAAGATTGTTTATCTTCACTTGTGGTTTATGCAAGTATAGGCTTATAAGCTGGACACGAGTTCTCTCACATTGACAGTGGCTTGACGAAAATTGCAGATTGACCCCTCACTCATCTGGTGCCTTCGGGAGGTAGAGATGTTTGAGATATATATATCTCGAACTATCTACTTCTTTTGTAAGGTCTGATGGCGTAGTGGGTTAAAGCATACTAGTTATGCCAGCTACTGGAAGGTAGTTGTGCTTTCTGGGTTCGAGTCCCACTGGTGGGTGTTGTCCAAAGATTGTTTATCTTCACTTGTGGTTTATGCAAGTATAGGCTTATATATATATATATATATATATGTGTGTGTGTGTGTGTGTCGTACCTAGTAGCCAGAACGCACTTTTCAGCCTACTATGCAAGGCACGATTTGCCTAATAAGCCAAGTTTTCCTGAATTAATATATTTTCTCAAATTTTTATCTTATGAAATGATAAAGCTACCCATTTCATTATGTATGAGGTCAATTTTTTTTTATTGGAGTTAAAATTAACGTAGATATATGACCGAACCTAACCAACCCTACCTAACCTAACCTAACCTATCTTTATAGGTTAGGTTAGGTTAGGTAGCCGAAAAAGTTAGGTTAGGTAGTCGAAAAACAATTAATTCATGAAAACTTGGCTTATTAGGCAAATCGGGCCTTGCATAGCAGGCTTAGAAGTGCGTTCTGGCTACTAGGTACGACATATTATATATATATATATATGTGTGTATATCACGAAAATAAACACGTGATTAAGAATGTGACAATGTCAGACCACGGAGGAAAAATGAAACAGGAAATTTCCTTAAGTACTTTCGTATATTAAATACATCTTCAGAAGGTGTATTCACCTTCTGAAGATGTATTTAATATACGAAAGTACTTAAGGAAATTTCCTGTTTCATTTTTCCTCCGTGGTCTGACATTGTCATATATATATATATATATATATATATATATATATATATATATATATATATATATATATATATATATATATATATATATATATATATATATATGTCGTACCTAGTAGCCAGAACGCACTTCTCAGCCTGCTATGCAAGGCCCGATTTGCCTAATAGGTCAATTTTTCATGAATTAATTGTTTTTCGACTACCTAACCTACCTAACCTAACCTAACCTAACTTTTTCGGCTACCTAACTAAACCTAACCTATAAAGATAGGTTAGGTTAGGTTAGGTAGGGTTGGTTAGGTTCGGCCATATATCTACGTTAATTTTAACTCCAATAAAAAAAAATTTACCTCATACATAATGAAATGGGTAGCTTTAACATTTCATAAGAAAAAAATTAGAGAAAATATATTAATTCAGGAAAACTTAGCTTATTAGGCAAATCGGGCCTTGCATAGTAGGCCGAGAAGTGCATTCTGGCTACTAGGTACGATATATATATATATATATATATATATATATATATATATATATATATATATATATATTGTGACGATAATCTCCTTCAAGAGATTGAGCCTGCTCTTCCCTCCAAAATTACGTCTTCACAACTATATAAAAGACTATGGAAGAAATGTCCAACAACGACAACAGCACCAGCAAGGCTTGCAAGGGTGAGCAGAAACGTATGCAGCCCGCCACCTGTTCGGACCCAAATCACCAAACTACCCGTTGATCGCTACGGCTCCGCTGATTGGTCGCCGGTCTGGCTGCACCTGCACTCGCCCCCCCATACTACCCGATGTCTGGGGTCGCCCCAACATCAGTCTTCAGAATGTTCCGTGCTTTCGTAGCCAGCACTCCTCCCAGCTAGACGTTAGCGTGTACTGAGAGAGGTGGTGGCTTTAAGCCAATATTCCAGCACCTCCCACTTAACTTTTGTGTTGCACTTCTTATTATTTTGCCTTAACGTAACTTTCATTGTGTCATTTAAGTATTCTTATTATTTTGATTCATTGATTTTATTATACATATTTGTTTGTCCATATTTTCATGTTTTGATTTATTTAACGTAATTAAAATTTCATTGTTAAAGTTTACTTGTGTTTTGTGTGTCTTCTCCTTACCTTACCACAGACGAAGTTCCAGTTTTTCTATTTTTTTTTATAACTATGTGACGAGGCCATACCCCTTGCCTTAAACAGCCGAACACCAACGCGTTACCGTCACAAGTTATATGGGGGCCTGTCCGGGAGCCTCACTCAGGTACTGGTGCCAAGTGGTAATTTATGGTAAGCGTATTTAACTTTGTTAACGTAGCTTTACTATTTTTCATTCAATTTCATTTTTTATAAGGTGCGGTGTATTGTGCATTACGAGAGTAACATATAGTGAAGGTGAGACAACTTTGGATTACGTGGTGACTGTAGGCCTCAGTCATACTCTTAATTGGTCATCTCTCCCTCCATGTTATTACTCGTATTTACCATCTATGTCCCTTGAATATTTCTCATTCTGACAGATCATCATATTGGTACCCTGGTACTGTGGTCTGCCCCGGGTCAAGAGTACCCAATCTTCTGCAATCTGACTGTAGGAGGACAAAGAGGGCCATAGTTCCTCTAGCTCGAACTTTAGTTGCTGAATTGGGACCTCAGCAGCAGTTCTCGTCACCAGTTGACACCTCGCACCCCTACACGTCAGTCAGAGATGATGATACATACAACGGTAGGGAATTAGCTTATTTTTTCAGAGCACAAAAGTTCGCTAATTCTGTAAGTATCATATTAAATTCAGTAGGAAAAACTTGCTTTATGTCCTATAGAGACTTGGCAAGGTATGCCTACATCCTTGGACTACCAATTTTACTTTTGAAGCATTTAACTGTTTCATTTGTTTTCGAAACTTTGTTTCATTTGTTAGTAGGATTTTCTTGCCCTTATTCTCTTACATGAGTACCGGGTACAAGATTTCCTGCGCCCTTGATTTAATTTAATCATTTAATATCTTTCACTTAACGTTAATTGTTAAAGATCACACAGGATAGGTACCAGTTGCCACGTTGTCCTGTTTCTGACATTTCATTATTGAACATTCGTGTACCTTTATTTGCTAATTTCACCATGTTTCGTCTCCAAACTTTCCGTGCAAATCCAGCAGGTGAAATAGGGACTTTGAGTCGTGCCAAGAGGACTGAACTACAAACTCTTGCACATGAGTATCAACTAGAAGTTCCCTACCAAGCCAACAAAAATGACCTACACAACCTGTTGCTGGATTACTATTTAGAGCAAGGTAAGATAGACTCTGAAACTCATGAAACTTACTATATTGCAGAGAAAACTGACTTGGCAACGATGAAACTTAAACTAGAGCTGGCCAAGATTGAACGTGAGCAGCAAAGAGAAGCAGCTGCCATACGAAGGGAAGAACACGAACGCGAAGCCGCTTTGAGGAGAGACGAACAAGAACGCGAAGCTGCTTTGAGGAGGGAAGAACAAGAACGAGAAATCACCCTCAGAGAACGTGAAGCTGCCTTGAGGAGAGACGAACAAGAACGTGAGGTTGCACTACTCCAGGAGCGGGAACGAGTACAGCTTGAAACCAAACGACGAGAGTTGGAGATGCAACGCGAACATGACAAACAACAAGCGACTCTGGCTCTAGAGTGTCGTCAACGCGAAATCGCCTTGGAAACTTCACACTTCACTCAACGCCAGCAAGCTACTGCCAATCTTCCCGTCAGTTTTAATATATCACATGCAAGTAAGTTAATGCCATCCTTTGTAGAAGCAGAAGTTGATGTGTTTTTTACCACCTTTGAAACCCTTGCTAATCAACTCAGTTGGCCTGTCGACCAATGGGCCACACTTCTCAGAGTCCATCTTACAGGTAGAGCTGCAGTCACACTCAGTACTTTGGCGTCTGAGAATGACTACTACACTCTGAAACAAGCAGTGTTAGACGCCTACCTACTTTCCACCGAAAGTTATAGAAGGAAATTCCGTGACCACCTGAAGGCAAGTACCACTACCTTCCTCGAGTTTGCTAACACGAAACGGAGGTATTTCATGAAATGGCTGGAAGCAGCACATGTCTCTACTTTTACAGAACTCGTCAACCTGATGCTTGTTGAAGAATTCTTGAGACGTGTGCCGCCTCCTGTCCGCCTCTACTTAGCAGATAAAGAAGAAACCGACTACCTGAAGTGTGCTAAGTCGGCTGACACTTACAGCCTCATCCACCGGCTGACACCTGAACCATCCTCCAGTAAGAAGTCGTGGTACAGTTACGAGAAGGTGAGCCCCGATCAAGCTGGTTCACAACTGTACTGCAAATATTGTAGACTCTATGGACATACCATAGACAAGTGTGGTAAGTCTCAATACAAGGGAACCACTGACCAACAACGACCCAAACCAACTCCTCCTAAGTCCGGTAAGCCTGTGATGAATGTTGGTGTTGATGTTAATGATCTTTCTCTTTTCAGTAACCACCTGTATACTGGAACTGTCTCTGCCAACGGTTCAAATCCGGAGGGACGTTTCAAATTGAAGATCTTGAGGGACACAGCGGCTCTACAATCGATCATCTTGAAGTCTGCTGTGCCCAACATAGTCTACACCGGGGAAACAGTCTTCATCACTGACCTCACTGCTACCACTCCATACCCTCTCGCCAGAGTCCACCTGGATTGTCCCTACGTGAACGGGGAAGTCCAAGTCGCCGTCAGGGAAAAGCCTTTTCCCATGCCTGGAGTGCAACTTCTCCTAGGCAACGACTTGGCAGAAGACCTGCAACCAACCAACCTGATCGTCATGGACAAACCCCAGGTGTGTAACTCTGTGCCAAGTAACCCTATTCTTGAGTATGTTCCAGCAGAGGTTCAAGAGAGTGATGATGTTTCTCCTCCGGTTCTCGTGACCACCCGTGCACAAGCCGCACGTCCACAGCCAGCTGACTCTACTGCCACCGCTGTCCCTCAAGACCCTCAGAAACTACCCCCGCATCTGACCAAGTTGGAGTTCCGTAAGTTGCAGAGGGAAGATCTTACTTTAACACCATTGTTTTTCCAGGCTGAGACTCAACCCGACAGTATTCCTGGGTTCTTCCTAGAGAACGACTTGCTCTACCGCAGATATAGACCCAGTAAACTGAAGGAGGAGGACGATTGGGCCAACACCGAACAACTTGTGATTCCCACCAGCCTGCGGCCCACTATTCTACACCTGGCCCATGGAGCATTCTCCCACTACGGCTTCAACAAGACTTACCATGGGATTCGCCAAGACTACTACTGGCCAGGTATGGTAAATAACGTCAAACAGTACGTAAAACAGTGTCATACATGTCAGATGGCAGGCAAACCGAACGTCTCCATTCCCAGAGCACCACTGATTCCCATACAGGTGCCTGCGGAACCTTTCCACAGACTCATAATAGACTGTGTTGGTCCTTTACCTCGGACCAGTTCAGGTAACGCCTACATCCTAACCATCCTGTGTCCTACCACCAGATTTCCCATAGCAGTTCCAGTGAAGAACATCACGGCTGCTACGGTTATCAAACATCTACTGAAGATCTTCACTCAATACGGATTTCCCAGGGAGATTCAAAGTGACTATGGCACCAACTTCACCAGTGATCTCTTCAAAAGGACACTGGAAGAGTTCAACATCAAACAGGTATTGTCCAGCCCCTATCATCCTGCTTCACAGGGTTCTCTTGAACGTAGTCATCAGACCATCAAAGCACTCTTGAAAAAGTTTTGTAGTGAAACCTCAAAGGATTGGGATAAGCAGATTGACCTAATAATGTGTATTTTCAGAAGTCTCCCCAATGAGTCCCTAGGAGTATCTCCTTATGAGATGCTCTACGGCCGTAAGTGCCGTACTCCCCTTAAGGCTTTCAAAGACTCTCTCAGAGATGCCACCTTCAGTGAGCATCAGAATGTGCCCCCGTTTCTTCAAAACCTTCAACACATTCTAGAGAGAGTCCACCGCTTTGCTCATGATAATCTATTGAAAGCCCAGGTGAGAATGAAGACTCATTACGACCAGACCAGCAAAGTAAGAAAATTCAAGCCGGGAGACTTCGTCCTTGCTTATTTCCCTATCCCAGGTTCACCTTTACAAAACAAATTTTCAGGACCCTACTGCGTCAAAGAGTGCAGGAATAATAATAATTATGTGATAGAGACTCCAGATAGGCGGCGGAAGACCCAGCTGTGCCACGTCAACCTCCTGAAGCAATATAATGGTACTCCTCCCACTGTCTTGACTAATTATTCCACATTCACAGAACCCTACATCCACAGTGAGACCATCCCGGCTTCTTCTCCCGAAAGCACTGACATGGAGTCGGCGCTTTCTAATTCCAAAATCCTTAATGATCTTCCCAAATGCTTTCAGGATAATACTCGTGCTCCTATGCCCTCTTCTAATTCCACTCTCACCTCGTCAGATAAGCCCTTCATCCTCCATGTCGACGCCAATGGTACCGACGTGGGTGGTGTCGTGATGCAGCAACGAGGCGAGAAGAATACACCTGTCAGCGACTACTGCTACAAGGATCTACGGAACAATTGGCAAGGAGCTACTCTTCCTCATCCTGAAGCTTCAGCACTTCACTCCACACCTGAAAAGTGCTCGGTCCACCATCAATACGGACCACACCACCCTACACCTCCTGCAGCACGCCCACTTCTCATCTCAACGTCTTCTACTATGGGCTTGTTAACTGCAGAAATTCAACCTGGAGACACGCTATACCAAGAGTCTGACAACATCTTAGCCCATGACCTCTCCAGAGTTTATGAAGTAGAAGCAACTCCATCCATTACTCCACCACATAACGACGTACTTCTTCCAGAACCGCAGGCTTCGGGGGAGAGTTGTGACGATAATCTCCTTCAAGAGATTGAGCCTGCTCTTCCCTCCAAAATTACGTCTTCACAACTATATAAAAGACTATGGAAGAAATGTCCAACAACGACAACAGCACCAGCAAGGCTTGCAAGGGTGAGCAGAAACGTATGCAGCCCGCCACCTGTTCGGACCCAAATCACCAAACTACCCGTTGATCGCTACGGCTCCGCTGATTGGTCGCCGGTCTGGCTGCACCTGCACTCGCCCCCCCATACTACCCGATGTCTGGGGTCGCCCCAACATCAGTCTTCAGAATGTTCCGTGCTTTCGTAGCCAGCACTCCTCCCAGCTAGACGTTAGCGTGTACTGAGAGAGGTGGTGGCTTTAAGCCAATATTCCAGCACCTCCCACTTAACTTTTGTGTTGCACTTCTTATTATTTTGCCTTAACGTAACTTTCATTGTGTCATTTAAGTATTCTTATTATTTTGATTCATTGATTTTATTATACATATTTGTTTGTCCATATTTTCATGTTTTGATTTATTTAACGTAATTAAAATTTCATTGTTAAAGTTTACTTGTGTTTTGTGTGTCTTCTCCTTACCTTACCACAGACGAAGTTCCAGTTTTTCTATTTTTTTTTATAACTATGTGACGAGGCCATACCCCTAGCCTTAAACAGCCGAACACCAACGCGTTACCGTCACAATATATATATATATAAATATATATCTTGCATTTCTTGCTTGTAAATTCACACAACAAAACCTAAATTACCACTGATCTCTGAGCTTAATTTAGTTGCAGACGAGGAGACAATAACGTGGCTGAAATATGTTGACCAAACCACACACTAGAAAGTGAAGGGACGACGACGTTTCGGTCGTCGTCTAGAGAATCGACTTTGAGAATGGTCCAGGACGGACCGAAACATTGTCGTCCCTTCACTTTCTAGTGTGTGATTTGATCAACTTAATTTAGTTCATTTATTATGAACCTCCGAAATCCCCAGATTATTAGACTGACATAGGCCAGATGTTACTGTAATTAGACATATTAGACATAGGCTCTATTTTAACATATCGTTCGCGGTTCACCAACCTAATATCGTCTGAACATTTCGCCAGACATTGCAGGACAAGTATTGTTGCCCCGAAAAAAATCTCACAAGCTTTCCTGGTATAAAACTTTGAAAAAAAATAATAATTGTGATGCTGCAGTCATCTGTTTCTAACTTTCAATTATACAGTACTTTAATTTTTTTTTTTGCCAATAAATCACAGTCAGATTTTAATTTTAAATTAATCATTCATTCATGTATATAAACATGACACTATTATATTGATTTTTATTAATTAGCTTCTGGTTTTAATGAAGAAACACTTAGTTTTACTAATTCATTAAAGTCAAACCCCATACAGAGATTATATTCCAAATTATCAGGCAACAAACACATGAACACAGCAGCATCCAAATTGGATATTTATTATTCAAGAAGCCGGCTCAAACAGCCATTACAACGCTAACAAGACCATCAATGTGTCCAAAGTCAAGGGTTTAGTAGCGGTCAATTACCCATAAAATCTATGACAGCCATCACCTTCCATTTGAGCTCGTTGCTTCTACAGGTAAACAACGCGTTCGCCGCCATTAACCCCCTGAGTGAACTATCTTATCGCCCTTGCCAACAAGACTCATCACCATTACCCTATCGTTCAGGCAGAAAAATAATTGGAATACGAGGCTAAAACTAATTAAGTAGAGAACTAACAGCCTCACAGCGTAGATGGTGCAAGCTAGACCCGACCCGAGAGACCTACCATCTTCACACTCATTTACAGTACCACCGTTCTCCAGAGATCCACAATCTGGTGAAATCCGCTAAGTCTTATCTCTATCCCCTTCGATTGTGGTCGTGTCGTCTCCGCCCTCCATATATATCTCACTCTCTCATCCTCCTCCTGAAATCATAGTACAGTAAATTTGGTCCAAAGTTCCAATATGTAGTGATGGACCAGCATTAAACCAATTGTTGTACTTTTATAGTTTGGAAAAAAACAATGCTAAAAACCAAACTTTAATATGCCTAGGTCTTGTACATAAGGCCTATGACAGCGTGAATTAGACTAAGGATTGCTAGGAGAGTTTAGGTCAAATTTTATATTAATGTTGCTATTAACAAGTTTCCAGTTTGTCCAAATTCAATAATACAAAAGTCAACTTACTGGTGGCCCATCACTATATATTGTAAGTAATTGGCCAAGAGTACCAATACGTTACTTTCATTTTAGGAGGATAGACTGTAACAACACACCTGTATCCCTAGCCTCCGACCGTCACTAGAGAAGGGAGCACTAGCCACCCACACTCGCCCACACGTCTGCCCGCCCACACACCACTAGTCCGTCATCACCCACACGTCTGCCCGCCCACACACACACTATTAACCCGTCAGCGCCCACACGTCTGCCCGCCCACACACCACTAACCTGTCAGCGCCCACACACCACTAACCCGTCAGCGCCCACACGTCTGCCCGCCCACACACCACTAACCCGTCAGCGCCCACACGTCTGCCCGCCCACACACCACTAACCTGTCAGCGCCCACACGTCTGCCCGCCCACACACCACTAACCCGTCAGCGCCCACACGTCTGCCCGCCCACACACCACTAACCCGTCAGTGCCCACACGACTACCCGCCCACACACCACTAACCCGTCAGCGCCCACACATCTGCCCGCTCACACACCACTAACCCGTCAGCGCCCACACGTCTGCCCGCCCACACACCACTAACCCGTCAGCGCCCACACACCATCAACCCACCAACAACACCCACACTCGCGCCGTCACAACAACGCCTCAACCAACGTATAATCATGCCTACCTACGCGAGCCGCGACCCACGCATGTGCCGACAGGACAATTTATTTGCAATTTTTTTTTCACCCCAAGAAGCAAGATATTCCGCCTGATGGGTACACACCAGCTACTGTTTGTTCTCGTTATCCCAGAACAACCTGCTGTGTTCACTCGACAAGTGTGCCACATAACTAGTTAACCTATCACAAAGTTTAGAACAACGCCGTTGTGGAAAATAGCCAAATGCTGCCCGCCAATATTCAAATGAAAATCTTCAAATGTTGACCAAACCACACACAAGAAAGTGAAGGGACGACGACGTTTCGGTCCGTCTGGACCCTTCACAATCAACTTGAGAATGGTCCAGGACGGACCGAAACGTCGTCGTCCCTTCACTTTCTAGTGTGTGATTTGGTCAACATATTTCAGCCACATTATTGTGACTCCTCTTCTGTAAAATCTTCAAATGCATTAAGCTTCTCCGAGTACTATGTCGAGCCTCTGATTTCGAGTGGCTTACATACCTATTTTCAAACCGGTTTTTGACTCCTTTTTTTCTTAAGAGTCTGGTGATATGTTCCCCAGGCGGGTATTAAAATATAACACAGCATATACTGTGAACTCTAAGATCAGACTTAAGGAAAAGTTTACGAGGTGGAAATTAGCACTGGTGACAGTGAGATACGGTGGCAAGGAGAGATAAATGTCTCCCACGAGGCGCCTCACCCACACGACACACGTGTCTCTCTGGTTTGCATGAGGCTTCCACACACACAATTCTTTCAACTCAAATGTTAGTATTTAACTAGTACACCGAGAACTCGCCTTAGAATAATTATCACATTACATAATGAAACACACATGCGTCTGTGCAAAGTTAGGTCACACATGCTTAAATTAGATGTATTGTACAGTGTATGTTGGAAATGAATGAAACACGTTTCTAGTCAGTTTCGAACATAGGATACAAAAAAATATGGACTATCGCCAACGTGAACCTGACTAGGATGGCCTGGGTTCTTGGTAAACCTCTTCCAGTGATCCTCGACTATTTAATATATTTGAAAACGTTATAACACTACATTTAACACGTTTCACCCCAGCTTTTGTCCTGTACACAAAACCTAGCCGGCCATTTTGGGAGTCCCAATGTCTGATGGTCAAACTCATCTGTCTAGGCCCTAGGGTATCGAGCCTTACTTGTGCAGACATTGGAGCCAGCACGTCCAACCCGTCCTCCTCCTGCCTAAGCTGCGAGTCAAATTATAACTCATTTATATTTTCATAAATATTTTACTTGTACAGTTGACAACCAAATAAGATGAATCTTTCACACGGTATAATAAATTTTATCAAATGTATATTAATATTACATAATGTTGGATTATGCATAGTTTGGTCTAGGTAAGCATAGGCAAGGTGTTTTGATTACGTTTCGCGTCATAGCCTCAAACATGGTTAAGTGAGACAACAAGTAAAATACTTAATTATCTGAACGTGTCTGAATCCTGAACCTATGTATTGTCCATAACGTGTAGGTATAACTTATAGGGTTGCATTTCCACACCGATTGAATTAAAACTAAATACCACTAACCTTGGTACTATAACGATATTTGTAATAACCTACCTAAACACACTGAATTACTACACTCCTTTCACCTACTAAAGATGAACTGTGTAAACGCTGCATTTATTGAGGGGTGTTTCTTCTGTTGTACAGGCGTTAAAATCATTAACATCAAAGACTATCGAAATTTATTTGGCAGCCTCTTAGAGTCAAAATGACTGATAAAAAGTACGACCGTTGCCCTTACTTGGAGAGGGAGGCACCCTTCACACTGGGATAAACTAGCGGTCGAAGCAGGAGAAAGGTCCAATTCATCAGTTTCCAAATTGTAGTAAATGGTAGGCAACGCCTGGTGTTTTCAAATATAAAGGAATACAGCTTATCAATATGCAAAGGCAAACAGTGCATTAGCTCTCAGTCTGTTGAGGCTTAAGGAGTCTAGGACGGTCACTACGGAGAAGCACGCGGGAAAGAGCTATGCATCCCTTTTTTTTCTAGTATATTGCATGTTGTGGAAGGTTACAACAAGCGCAGCTGGTGGTCGAATACAAGACAAACTAAGTCCTTACTGTGCTTCCTGGCGGTTAGTCATGGAGTTGATTCTTCCGTGGTGTGTGTGTGTGTGTATTCACCTAGTTGGTGAATACACACACATATGTGAATATGTTGGTGTTATATGTTGGTGAATATGTATGGTGAATACACACACATATCCCTGTGTGTGTGTGTGTGTGTGTGTGTGTGTGTGTGTGTGTGTGTGTGTGTGTGTGTGTGTGTGTGTGTGTGAGGTGATTTATGCTGAACTTTTTCTTCTTGTGGTCAGTGCAAATTGTACATCATTGTGTCCCCACCTGGACACTAGATCAAACGAGTGGCATTATCCCTAAAGCAACTTTTTATTTTAATCTTTTGTCTCTACTGTTCATCATTTCTAATTAATTATAAAACAATCCGATAAAAAGACTCCTGATAAGCACTTTAAGGAAAATACTTCGTGACATTAATAGGTTCAAAGAGATTCTTTAACCCGTTCTTTCAAAATTACACCGCGTTTGCACGCAAGGTAAACAAGCACACAAACTTAAAGCTTTTAAATAAATAACAATAATAATAACAATAATAATAATAATAATAATAATAATAATAATAATACATTTTTATTCAGAAAAAATACATACATAGTTGATTTACAAACATAATGTTGGATTTACATATAGAGCTAGTACGTACAATACCTAAAGCCACTAATACGCAAAGCGTTTCGGGCAAAACGTTGTTTTGAACAAAACGTTGTTTGAACAAAACATTTTGAACAAAACAAAACGTTTTATAAAATAGTCTTTGGAAATGAGCGTTTTTCTGTAGGAATGAAAATCAGTGTTTGTTGTTTAGGTGGGTTAGAGGTGGTTCTTAGGCATTGGCTAGATAAAAGCGCACACACTGTACATTTGCTCATTCTTATTGAAAAAAATATGACTGCATTGTCAGCACGGACGAGACGCATTTGTGGTCTTTGGAAAATATCGTTACAATTTAATGTAATGCTGCAGTGGGGTGGTGCTGCTGGTTGTATGAAGAAATAGGGTGGTGCTGCTGATTGTATGAAAAAGTGGGGTGGTGCTGCTGATTGTATGAAAAAGTGGGGTGGTGCTGCTGGTTGTATGAAGAAGTGAGGTGTTGCTGCTGGTTGTATGAAGAAGTGGGGTGGTGCTGCTGGTTGTATGAAGAAGCAGGGTGGTGCTGCTGGTTGTACGAAGAAGTGAGGTGGCGTTGCTGGTTGTATGAAGAAGTGGGGTGGTGCTGCTGGTTGTATGAAAAAGTGGGGTGGTGCTGCTGGTTGTATGAAGAAGTGAGGTGTTGCTGCTAGTTGTATGAAGAAGTGGGGTGGTGCTGCTGGTTGTATGAAGAAGCAGGGTGGTGCTGCTGGTTGTACGAAGAAGTGAGGTGGCGTTGCTGGTTGTATGAAGAAGTGGGGTGGTGCTGCTGGTTGTATGAAGAAGTGAGGTGGTGCTGCTGGTTGTATGAAGAAGTGGGGTGGTGCTGCTGGTTATATGAAGAAGTGAGGTGGTGCTGCTGGTTGTATTACTGCAGTGTGACGGTGTTGGTTGTATGAAGCAGTGGGGTATGGCTGTGTATACAATTCAGGAGTGTAGCGATACTAGCTCTACGTGATTCAGGAATAAACAGTTTAGATGGGAAAAAATATTTTGGATCTCCCTATTAATAGATTCTTTCACATCTCGCCAATTTCTTTCACCCTGTATAAGTCGGAGAATCGGCAGTAATGATGAAGTAAATAAATATAGTTAAGTAATTTGGTTAAATATAAACACCGGAGGTTTAAACATTGAAGATGTAACATTTTCGACTTGCAATCTAAATTATTCCAAACTCAAATTTGCTATCTTTATGCATCAAATTTTCATTAGTGGCAGTTTCTAGACATGGATCCAGACACACAGTGAGTGCTTTTGGAGCCCCTGATGCCACTGATGTCACCGCATAAATAAGGTTAGATGCGCTTGAAAACTACAGCACTTCTTACTCAATTCACCTGTACCATTATATTAGCACTCCTCATAAAGCCTAACGGAGCTCTGATGCTAATACAACCCAGTCGCCCTTCATTCCCGATTGCCAAACATGTGAGATGATCACAATTTATTATATTTTGGATGGCGCTTCAGATGCTCGCCGCTGCTCCCCCGTGGCGCTGGAGTTCAGCCTCTTTTAACCCCACGCGCTTGTGGTGCTCATGCCAAACACTGTTGATAAGCACTTACATACTGTAGCTACCGAGTAACGAAGTCTCTTTGTGACTGTCAAACAGTTGTACAAGTCGTGATGACCTCTTTCAACACACGGTAGCAACAACCTTAAGACAGTGCCTCTCTGCGTGTGTGTATTTTACTATGAAGTGGACCGCCAACATCCGTGATTAATTGAACTTTTATTACGTTGGGAGATTTATTAAAGTTTAACAGCTATACGCTCGGTGATTTATGAAGATCTTGTACCATCTTCCATAAATTATGCAGGCGGGGCGCGTCGAGGCCCGGCACTAAACACAGACGGGATACAAGCAGTAGCTGTGAGGTGGCAAGTGTTGCACGACACGTCAGCCTCACAAGGTTCAAATGAGGGTGTTGCATGACCTGTGAGCCTCAGAACGCACACATGACGAGAGGTTGCAAGTGTTGCATGACCTGTGAACCTCAGAACGCACACATGACGAGAGGTTGCAAGTGTTGCATGACCTGTGAACCTCAGAACGCACCCATGACGAGGTTGCAAGTGTTGCATGACCTGTGAACCTCAGAACGCACACATGACGAGGTTGCAAGTGTTGCACGACCTATGAGCCTCATGAGTGGGTGGCAAGTATTGCATGATCCGTGAACCTCAGGAGTCACACACGAGTGGGTGAGGTAGCAAGTGTTGCACAGGTGTTGCATGAACCGTGAACTTCAGAACGTCAGACAAGAGAATTTTGCTTCAACATTTTTCAATATCGACGCCGTGAAACCTTTCTGCTGAGTCATTTAATAATTAGCTCTGGACAGGTATTACAGGCATGAGAGACGTTCAATGCAGTTCTCCTGACAGGACGCACCTTTATGTGCTCGGGTATGACACATACAATCACATGACGTGATTACTTTTCCTCTTTAATACATTGTAACCTCCTGTTCACGAGAATATAACCTGATGGCAGTAAATACGTCCTATACACACACACAATAATCCAACACTTTATAAATCATTTAACACCAAAGTTTTTCCTCTTCATACTCTGATTACGATGCATTATCGTGTTTCTCTTGCGAGTTAAAATACCCAGATTACTTCAGCTTCATCAATAAAGCACCGAGAAGCTCCAGTTACTGGATCAGCCTGGATATCAATAGTATGTAGCGCTGTGATATACAAAGATAATCCTTATAGACTTATAGACCAAGTCCTTAAAACCTGAATCCTGAATCCTTATAGACCAAGGATTCGCTAGTGAAGGCACATGCGATATGAAATTCATCTACATCTAACCCATCCTCTCACATAGTACACCGCATTTTGACGCCAAAATCCCGAACAGACACACAAAGGTGCACTATAAATCATAGTGGCTCATAAACGTTCACGATTTCTAAACGTTGTCGATAGGATAGCTTCGATCGTTTTAGAACAATATTTTCTGTCCGTTGTGGCACCCTAGAGGATGGGCTGGGGATGCGACACCATCCACAGGTAAAGCACACTCGATACGCGAATTTTACAAATTAACACCTTAGATAAGACCACCAATATAAGATCCTCGGTACAAAAAACTCATAAAAATTAGGAATCCAATTTATCAATGAGTACCCTGAATACGCCGACGTTACCAACAGCCTTGAGCGGCAAATTTACAAATTAAAACACGTTGAATATGGTAACTTGACCAATTTAAACACAAATGACTCGGTACTGCACGAACGTCCGAGTACTGTACTCCCTTTATTGCAGCGTATGACTTGCTTCCCTAACTGTGAAGACAACTGCTCCAGCATACCAAATCACGAAGTTAAATTTCTCAACACGTAACCGATTCGCAAGTTCGGAATTCAACCCATCTGCTCGCTTAAAAGATCTTCGTGGTGCTAACGCGGGATTTTGCACTCTTATACACCAATCAAGGACTCCTCATTTGTTTTGTAACACGATAACTACACGGGTACTAATCATTGCTCTGCACATTACCTCCCAAAGGACATTTTTTCGCCCAATCACTTGGGCTGGACGGTAAAGCGACAGTCTCACTTCATACCGGTCGGCGTTCAATATCCGACCGTCCAAGTGGTTGAGCATCATTTCTTCCCCCCGTCCCATCCCAAATCCTTATCCTGATCCCTTTCAAGTGCTCTATAGTCGTAATGGCTTGGCGCTTTCTCCTGATAGTTCCCTTTCCCTTCATTCCCAAAGAACTTTGTTATACAAAGGCTCTCCGTGTTTTGTATGGCTACCATCACACATAAATATAACCCATCATGACACAGACATTACAACCAAATTAGTATGTAACAAAGATGAAGTTGAATTAGACCTAGGTATCCCCATCTCTGCTGTCAAAACTATATTGTTCCAAACACTCAGGTCTGATAAAAGAGAAATTACTGACTTCAAACGACCTGAAAGCACCAGTATAAAAAGCTATGATTTGTGCAGATCTGAAACATATGTTTATGGGCAGCACAAAATGGCATGAGGTACCTGGAGGTTTGCACTTTATTCACTCTCGTGTTCTTGAGGATATCCTCATCTTGCACCCAAAATTTGCCAATTTAGGCTACTGAACATATGGCCCTGTATGACAAACCATCCTGCGAGATTGGGACTTTCAGTATCAATGCTACCTTATCCACTCTTCTGTTCATGATATCCTCCTAATGCACCCAGAGTTTGCCAGTGCAGACTACTTATCACATGCCTTTGTATGACTAACCATCCTGTATGATGGGGGATTTTTAGCATCACATTGCTAGTTTTTTAACACACTGTACTTCCATTCTTATAATCTAGCGTAGCTGCAGATGTACCTAAATGTGTGGTTAAAAAAAAGACGTTCAATCCCAGACCGTCCAGTGGTTGGGCACCATTTCTTCCCCCCGTCCCATCTCAAATCCTTATCCTGATCCCTTTCAAGTGCTATATAGTCGTAATGGCTTGGCGCTTTCTCCTGACAGTTTCCTTTCCCTTCATTCCCTAAGAACTTTGTCATCCAGAGGCTCTCCTTGTTACCCAAGGGTTTTGCCGTCACTCCAAGGCTTCTAGCGTTTCCAAAAGACCAAAACACATTTTGTCTCCCAAAGGCGTTTAGTCTCAAGCGAGTTCTGTCACCCCAGAGGACCTCCAGTTTTTATAAGGTTAGCTGACCCGATTAACAACACAACTCACTGAACAAATAATAATAATAATAATAATTACAGGTTATGAACTGAAAAATGTTGCTTTAATTCTTGAGTAAACTCAACAACTATCCCAATCCCGTCACTTTACAAGTGTATCACTGATGTTCCGATGTTAACCTGAAGAACATGGCCTCTTGTCCTGGCAATGACGAAGCCTAACAGTAAAATAGTGATGCCACAATGAAAGATATCCAGTGAGAATGCAGAGATTAAATACTGGGGGGACTGTTTATGTGCATGTTTGTTTATTGTTGCTGCCAGAGACGGGTAGCGTGCTGTGCACCCCGTACTCATCCTGTGAGATGAAGTGGAAGTCTTGAAGTGGGTAGAATATATTCTACCCACTTCAAGACTTCCACAATACTACCCACAAGACTCCGTACCAATATAGATGCATCAAGAGGGAGTATGGACCAATAGGCCCTTTGCAGTTACTTCCATTCTTCCCTCTCATTTATCCAATTAATACCCAATGTTCCGTGTTCTGTCTTGTGTTGGTCAAAAGTTTGTTCACCTCATCCAAAACTGTTGCAACATATCACCTCACCCAAATGCGAATATATAAGACAAGCTGTTTAAGTGTTAGCGTAAGTAAAACTCTGTTTAGTGTTTTCAGGTTACAGTTGTGTGTGTGTGTAAACTAAAGTCTTTGAAAATTTAATAAGTTATTACGAAAAGCGTTCAAGCGTCGCGTCAGACTAGAAATAAAAATGAATTTTGGAGAATTGATTTTTCAATTACCATCGACAGTAAAAAGAAACATAAGAAATATTGAGAAAATTCGTGTTAGAATTATTAATCTTACTTTTTCGGTTATATTTAACAACATATGTTTACAATAAAGACTGCTACCGAAATATACAAATATACTAATATATATATATATATATATATATATATATATATATATATATATATATATATATATAATTTTATTTATCGATATATTTAAGCTGCGTCCTTCATGAAAAGGTAGTGTTACAACTTTCCAGAATCTCACAACTCATTTCGTTCCAGATGTAATGAGTTGTGAGTTAAGTGTAAAGTTAGCCTAAATATAATTCTAACATAGGAGATGGCTCCCATATTTAAAATCGGATTGCCTGCTATATTGCCTATAAGTTTACTAGACGCTGTACTAGGACCACCCGTGCTTCAGGTACAACTTTGAACCCCGAAGACTTTACTCTTAAGAATATAATCCTGATTACACTTTACTGTATGTTCGATTGAAATATCAAGCTACAGCACTTTCATCCTAATATCTGGCTGTACATACAAGAAAACATCCAGATATACTCAACTTGATGTTCAATTCAGTTTTAATACGGCACTAACCCAAGCTCTTTCATGATTTCACACACGTCAGTCCTCATTCACCAGACACTGCGTCCTTATATAGCTAGGTCGTGCAATATTAATCTGAAGCGTTCGCTTGAAGAATTAATTTCTAAAGCTACAGCAAACGCGCAAACGTTACTGTGAAGCAAATATTTTTGTGAAAAAGAGGTTATTATTAATAAAATATTAAAGTCTCAGTTGGGTACCTTGAGGTTATCTTGAGATGATTTCGGGGCTTTAGTGTCCCCGCGGCCCGGTCCTCGACCAGGCCTCCACCCCCAGGAAGCAGCCCGTGACAGCTGACTAACACCCAGGTACCTATTTTACTGCTAGGTAACAGGGGCATAGGGTGAAAGAAACTCTGCCCATTGTTTCTCGCCGGCACCTGGGATCGAACCCAGGACCACAGGATCACAAGTCCCGCGTGCTGTCCGCTTGGCCGACCGGCTCCTTAGAACAGGCTGAAGAACAGTCGTTTTTTTTAAGAGGTTCTGTTGTAAATTTAAGAAGAACTGAAGAACAGTCGTTTTTTTTAAGAGGTTCTGTTGTAAATTTAATTCTTTAACAAGTTTATTAACATTATCTTTAAGACAAGTTGATATTTATTCTATTTAATATTAAGAAAATAAGAAAAATTATTATTGTTATGATCATTATCATTGTCATACAATTCAGTGAATTATAAATATCGGCATTCATAACAAAACAGTTACACGTTATCGCATTACATACGGACTCAGGATATTTCCAATTAGTTCCACCATTATCAGCTTGCATGTTACAAAAAAACCAATGTAATGCTAGACAAACTGGAAGCGAATGTTTAAAAGATTATAGATTTACGAAGTGCAATTATTGCAAGAATTTTAGCGTTCATAAATCTTGGCGCACTTTAAATCAAAACAGTAACTAGGATACTCCAGCTTCTGGTAAATATATGCAAGTCAGCCAGTTCCGGGTAGTAGTAAACTTGAAGAACGATGCATTATAGAGTCTGTTGAAAGGTGTTTTTATACCCCCGCACTTGTCAGTAGTCCCTGTTCTTTAATGTAAATATGTCTATGTTTGAGTTTGTGTTCTTTAATGTAAATATGTCTGTTTATGTTTGAGTTTGAATTGTATTTATGCCTGGGACCAGGTAACTGAACCAGTTAAGTCATTCAGCAATTTCCGTGTCTAGGTTTGCGTGTGGATGTGTAATCTGTTTCCGTTGTGAAAACAAGGGATATATCACGTGGTAACCGTAAGACCTGCTTCTCCGTCCTTATTAAATGGAGCATACGCCAGTACGCGGGTGGTAGGTAAGGACTGTGTCTGCTGATAACAAGTTGCTACAGCCTGCAAGGGAGGAAATCCGAAGAATTCAATTTTACGAGTTTAAACTTTTGAATTGTCGGCATGTTCAGAGAAAAGCAATTCAGCTGTCAGACCAAATGGGTGAAGACAACACTGCACAAAGCAATGCAGAAACATGTAAGAATATTTCCAAAAATTACAGTATTGGCTATCAAGTGTGGTTTTCCAAAAGTGAATGAATCATGATTATGTACTTGGGCCTTACCTGGGGTTAAAGGTATTGCAAGGCGATGAATGGAAATGAAGCTCCTGTGTAAATTTAAAGCGCCAGTCAAGGAAACAATTCTAAGCTTCATATAAACAAGAGAAGTACATCCTACTGGCGGCAATGAGTGTCGACGAGGAACATTGGAGCACCCGAGGCACAATAATGAACAAGAGACCACCCCTTGCACGGAACATCATCCAAGCCCTCTCCTACCTTGGCTCCCTCCCTGCCAGACCCTACCCTGGCGGCGCCTTATCTGCCCTCCATCGCCCGCCCCGCCACTGAGCTCCTGGCCAATGAATGGACAACTAATTAAACGCACTCTGTGTTTGGAATGGCCAAGTAGGAGGCTTTCTCAGTCCATCGTGGAGGGCTCGGCCAGCCGCCGATGCCTCATACAGACCCATTCACCACGCCCTTAATGACTGGAGAACTATGAATATTACTTCATCCTATGATGATATTTCGTGATCACACTATGGCCAAGTTAAAGCTAAATGATATTCTGAGTAAGCTTACTAACACAAATTTAAATAGCACTAGTGTGTTAGATGGCAAAACTTGATAATGATAATTCCTTCGTACATGTTAGTTAGAATGTTCATTTCATTTATTATGCACCCCATACCCATCTTGTGGGCGGTAGTGGACAGGGTTACAGAGGCACATAATTAGTTAGAATGGTGTACGTTATTATTCCGCGATATAAAAGTTACATTTATTCCTGGTACCAGTCCTACAATATCGAACTATGTCGTAGGAAATAATTACGCTGTATAACTATTTGTTTGCCAGAGGATAGAGTTATTTTCTAGTTGCTTATGCCTCCGAAGTACAGAAAGTAGCTATTATTCTCCTCAAAATTTACTCTGACAAATTGTCACAGCTATAGATAAGGAATCTGCAGCCTTTGAGTAACCTTCAAGATATCTTCCCTAAGTTGAGACAACAGACAAAGCAAAGTTTGAGAGTAACAGCCACTTTCTATACTTTGGAGACATAAACAATTAGAAAATAACACCTACTACCAATATACAAAATTAGTGTTACATGGTGTTAAGTTAGTCTATGAAGTGCATATAAAAATGTTATGATAACTAGTATTTTTTACTCTTTTTTTATAGTTTTGTTATATATACAAGAGTTCTTATATTCTTGTACAACCACCAGCACGCATAGCGTTTAGAGCAGGTGCTTAATCCTAATTTTCCCCGGAATACGACCCGCCAAATCGTTTAACAACCAGGTACCCATTCACTGCTGGGTAAACAGAGGCTACGGTTAAGGAGTGGCACCAAGTAAATCCTCCTTCGGCCAGGATACGAACCCAGACGAAAGCGCTCGCGAAACGCCAGGCGGGCGTTACCACTTCGCCACAGGGACTGCAAACTTATTAAGCTCGGAGAAGGGAGGGAATTATCAGGGGAAAGTCAATACGACCGTATAGCACTTGGAAGAGATCAGGATAAGAATTTGGGATGGGACGGGGAAAAGGAATGGTGCTCAACCACTTGGACGGTCGGGGATTGAACGCCGACCTGCCTGCATCAAGCGGAACCGTCGCTCTACCTTCCAACCTTAGGGGTTGGATGGTAGAGCGGAGTTGCTGTTCTCAAAGTGATCGGAGAGAGAGTAGTCTATGTTGTATAGGTTTGTAACTTAATACAAATTAAAACGCATCTTGCTAATTGCTGACGAGTTTGCATACAGCGCAACAAACTTCGAAAGTTATATATTATTAAAATAAACGTAGAGGTCTTTAGATCTGACGAAACTGCCACAAAAGATAAAACTTTATAAATTACAACGCTTGACAATTTTGAACTAGCCTAAAACAAATAAAAAAACTGTGAAATTAATAATTAGTTTTATACTAATAACCATATATTGTTAAACTAACATTATCAAGCTATTTGACAGCAGAGAGCACAGCCTGGCTTTTTACCTAGGCTAATTTTGAATTTAATTTTTTAATTATCAGGGGGAAAGCGCCAAGCCATTACGACTTTTATAGCACTTGAAAGGGGTCAGGATAAGGATTT